>NW_027669786.1:37500-75000 GCF_964146895.1 Miniopterus schreibersii | reverse complement strand
GCCACACGCCGCGCGGGCGGGCGGGCGAGGCGCGCCGACGGGCCGCCGCCCCCGAAGGGCAAACTTCGCCCGGAGACGCCGCCCGGCCCCCGCCCCCGGCGTCGGGGGGAGGGCCGAGGGGGCGACACCCGCTCGGCGAAAAGCCCCGGTCTCTCGGGGACGCGCGGTCGCCGACGCCGGCCTTCCCCCCGTCGCGGGGGGAGGACGAAGGGCCGACGGCGGCGGCGGGGAGGGGAGGCGGGGAGAGCGGGAGGCGCGCAAGACGCGGAACCCGCGGAGGGAGGGCGCGGGCGCGCCCGGGGGAGGCGAGGTCGGCCTCCGAGGAGAGGGGGCGCCACGGGGCACGGACGGGCCGCCGGGAAAACGCACGGGGATCCCACCGCCACAGACACACAGGGCGGCCCCGCGACGCCCGGGACGCCGGCCGGCCCCCTCCTGCGGCACCCAGACCCTCGGAAGAGCCTTCCAACGCCCCCCGCCGCTGCACAGCCCCGGCCACGCCACCGCGGGCCGCGCGCGCACCGAGCCGCGAGGGGAAGCCGCCCTCGTCTCCTTTCTCCGTCCTTCCCGCCCGGGTCCGACCCGGGTCGGGACTCGCGTCCCCAGTGGAACGCCCCCCCGAGGGCAAGCCGGCCACGAAACGTGCCCGCGGCAAGGCGCTTCCGCCGGGCTGCCAACCCCTCGGGGAACGGGAGCGGGCCAGAGAAGCCGCTCGAAGCGCGGAAGCGGACGCGCGCGCCGGGGACGGGGAAGGGCCTCCGCGTCCCTCCCCCCCTTCGGCACACGGCCGCAAGGAGCACGCGCACGCGGCGCGCCCACAACGCACGCCGCGGGCCCCCCGAACACGCGCCGGAAACGCCGGCCCGGCCCGGCGGGATCCTCCCCCACCTCGGAGGGGGGAGGCGCGGGCCGCGGTAGAGGCCGAGAAAAGGAAGCGGCGTCCTCCAGGCCCCCCGCCCCATGCGGGGGGGGCCGTACCCGACGAACGCCGCGGTACCAAGCTACCGATCGCGCTCGAGGAGGGGCGACGGCTGGGGGTTTCGGTACCCCAAGGCACCCTCTCGGATCGCTAGAGAAGGCTTTCTCGCCGAGGGCGCATCGTCCCCGCCCCATCGGAAGCCACCCCGGGTCGGGCCCGCGGAGGCGCACGGTTCCGAGGGACGGCAGGGGGCGCGCGCCCAAGGGAAGGGGGCCCAACGGCACAGGGGAAAGCAACGGCGGCAACGCGAGCGCTCGAGGACGGGGCCGGGTTCACCAGAGGAGCGAGCCCGTGCTGCCTCAGGCATCGCCCTCTCGTCCTCACCGGGGGCCTCACCCAGAAGTAAGCTAAAAGAGAGCCCCGCGGCGTTGCGTCGAAACGCCGGGCACGACGCAAAGAAAGACTATCCGGCCCAGAAAAGAAGGACGGCAGCAACGGAAACCTCACGGTTCAGCCAGCGGCCGGCGTCGCCGGCTCGGCCCCGTTCGCGAGCGCCCACGCCGCCCGGGCAACGGCGGAGGTCCGGCCCCCCCCTCACGCGAGGGCGGGGGACACGGGCGTGCCGTGCCTCCCCTGACCGGCTGGACTCCCCCCCCCAAGCGCGGCCCCCCCACAGAGCACCGCCACAGCGGGCGACCCCGAGGGGAAAAGCTCACGGGGGACGGGGGACGACAACACCTGCTCGGCCTCGGGCACCTGAGCGACGACCCGGAGCGCTCCAGGAGCAACCAGAGGACCAAAGCGAAACGCACTCGCGCGCCCAGGCGGAAGCGCGCGGCGCGTCGGCGGGACGCCCCTCCCCGCCGCGGGGAGGGGCCGCCCGCGGGACACAGCCAGGAAAGGCGGGCGGAGAGTGTCCGCTGCGTCATAAAGACCACGCGCCCCACCGTCGCCCCGAGGGGCAAGGAGGCGGAAAGAGCGAGGTCGGGCCGGGTTCCGCACCCCTTTCCTTCCCACACACCGCCAGCCAGGCGGGGAAGGAGAGGAGAGGGGCCCGCGGGCGGAGCGAGAAGAGCGGTCCCATTCACCAGGAATGTCCGTCCCTCGTCCGGCGCGGCTTAGGCCCGGCCCGGGAGAGCGCGACGTCACCACATCGATCAGAAAACACGCACGGAGGAGGCCCGGAAAAGCCACCGCATCGAGCTGCCGGCCGCGGAGGGAAAACGAGGCGAGGACTGCGAGAGAGGGGCCTGCGCTTCAGCCTCACCAGGTTTAGAAAACCCTCCCCCCGAAGGCAACCATGCCTCCTCGGGGCAAGAGGCGAACGACGGCCCCCGGGCTAGGGGAAAAGCCGCCTCCGACGCCATAGAGCCGAGGGGGCGGCGGCGGCCGGCCGCGCGAAAGCACGCGGGGCGGCGCCGGGGACGCCGGGGACGCCGGGGACGCGAGACGACGACCCCGCGGGCGACGCCGCCCAACCCCCCCCAAGCGTGCCACGCGCACACCACTCGAGCGGTCAGAGTCAACGGTACCGGGGGGTTCCGGAACACGGCGTTCCAAGGGCAACGGCCCCGGACGCACGTCAGCCGGCGCGCGCAGGCCCGAGGCGTAACGGCTTCATCTCGTGCGGCCACAGGGACGGACGAGGAAGGGAGAAGCCCCGCGGGCAGACCCCCACACACACCCCCGTCCTCCAGTCACCCGAGGACACCGTGTCCACACTCATCTCGTGGTACAAAACGCCCGCCTCGGGCTAAACATCGACGATCCCCGGTGACGGGTGTCCCGTCCAAAGGTCACGCGGGCCTCCTGGGACGGAGTCGCGGCCACAGGCCACCCCACAGGATCCCATCAAACCCCCCGAAAGGGGGGGGGGGGGGGGGGGCGCGCGGCGGGCCATCTGGTCGACCCCCGGAGGCCTGTGAGGAAGCGGCCGCGGACACGCGCGAGAGGGCCGTTGACGCCCTCCCCGTCGCGCGGCCCGGCGTGCGCGAACGCACCAGAACGCGCTTCCGGATCGGGACTTGGAAAAAAAATCCACGGAGGCGCCTACGTCGAACGGCGCTTCCCCGAGGACCGCGGGCTTGCCCGATCCCGCCAAGGGCGGCGCACTCGCGTAAGGAGAGCTCCCCGCGGTCCCCAGACTTCGACTCGGGGCTTGGGGGAAAAACAAAACACCCGAGTCCGACGGCGGGACCCAAGCGTGCACACCTCCCCAAACGCCTCGCCCTCCTCCCCCAGCCTCCACGCACGGGCCCCTCCCGGTCCCGACCTGCGGCACGGGACTCGAAATAAACCCGGCCAGGGAGTCCCGTCCGGGGCCCGGGGAAACACGCGGGCACGCGCCCGGGCCGGGTAGATCCCGGCCGTCCCCCCGCGCGAGGGCCAAAGGGGGCGGACGGGGGGCGTTCGATTCAGGCCTCCGGATCGATCGGGACTCCACAGAAAATTCCACGGAGGCGCGCGCCTACGACGAACGAACGGGTCGGATCCCAGGAAGCCACCTCGCGGGGGGGGGGGGGGGCGCGAGCCAGCGGAGGCCTCCCGCGCGCCCGCCACGCCGTCGCGCGAGTCGGCGGGCACCTCCGGAGCGCGACGCGGAGGGGTGGTTGGGGAACCATCCAAGGGCCGGGGAGGGCCCGCGGAGGCCCGACTCCCGGACACGCGCTGGACGGCGCCCGGGCGCGAGGCTCTTACCCTTCTCCGTCACCGCCGCGGCGGCCCCGAGGGCGGAGGGGCGCCGGAGAGTGCTGGTCGACCCGTCAGGGCGGCCCACAAGCAGCGCCGCCGCAGCCGCTCCCTCACTAGTCCCACAGGTCCAATCTCCGGCAAACGGGCAGAGCAACCCACAGCCCGGCGCCGCCGGCACGAACGCGACAGCGCCACCGGCCTCCTGGAAGTCGCCCGCGGCCGCCCCGGCCACGTCGCCTCCCTCGCCGCTCCCCAAGGAGGAAACGATCTAAAAGCGGCCGCCAGGTGGCTCCCGACAACCGGCGAGGACATCAGCGGGACCGATCGGGATCGAGGGCCGGCGAGGGCGTCCCGCCGACCGCCCGGAGGACCGATCGCGTCCCGGCCGGGCCCGGACGCGGCAGCGGGTAAGGGGGACTCGCAAAACCTTTCTCCGCCGGCGGCGGGAACAAGGGCAGGCACGGCGCGGGGGCTCGGACGTGAGAGAAACTCCCCGGAGTCGCCAGAGGGCGGGGCCGCCCCTGGGGGCACAGCACCGCCGGCCCGGTCTCCTCTCCCTCCCGGGAGGACCTAAAAAAATCGTATGCGGCCGGGGACTCTTAAAGCTAAACGAGGAGGCGAGCACTCACGGGACAGCGACGGGCCCATCGTTTGATCCGGGGCTTGGCTTCCGTTTCCTTTGGGTTCCTTTTCTTTCTTTTTTTTTTTTAACCCCGACGTCTCTCGGGGAGACATCGGTTCATAAAGCCATACAGGTTTTGAAATGAAATTTAAAAAGGAATCACTCCAATCAACAAAGAGCGTTTGTACGGAGCTCCAAAAACATCAATCACTAAAAATAAAGCGCAGGTTGCTTTCAAGCGGACAACTCAAAGAAGCATCACCTGAGCACACACCCCGACAACCCACCGAACACATACCCCCAAAACACCCTCTGAACACACACCGCAACGCCCTCTGAACACATTCCGAAACGTCCACCGAAGACGTGCCGAATCGAGCCCAAAGTAGAAGGTCTCTTTCCATCCCCATTTACCCCGCCCCCCCCCCCCCCCCCCGCCATTGTCTTTCTTTTCTTCTCTTTTTATCTTTCACGCCCCCCCACACACACACACACCCCTCCACTCGAAATCTATCCTTTTCAACGCAGGGAGGAGGTCTTTCCGAGGCCTATCCACAAAGCCCAGAAGCCATACAGGCAATAAGCGATAAACTCGACCACGTCCAAAGTTTCAGAGAAGTCCGTCTCTGCACAAAGATAACAAGGGCGTCAGGGCGTGACATCTCGGTGGGTGGTGGATTTCAGTAGGACTCCCCGTGGGGTGAGCAGGGGAATATGTGTGCTTTCAGTGAGACCGATGAGCACGACGCAGCACGGTTCCGTGAAACTGACAAATTCAATCCACCCCACACCCCCCCCCCACCCCCCGGGAGGAGAGCGTGCTTCAGATACGCTGACACTGCGGGCGTCCGATCCCCAGTCAGGGGATCAACCGATGAAGGCATCAATAAGTGAAACCAAAAAATCTCTCTCTCTCTCCCTCTCCCTCTCCCTCTCCCTCTCCCTCTCCCTCTCCCTCTCCCTCTCCCTCTCCCTCTCCCTCTCCCTCTCCCTCTCCCTCTCCCTCCCCCTCCCCCTCTCCCCCTCCCCCTCCCCCCTCTCTCCCTCTCTCCCTCTCTCCCTCTCTCCCTCCCTCCCTCCCTCTCCCTCTCCCTCTCCCTCCCCCTCCCCCTCCCCCCCTCCCCCTCCCCCCTCTCTCCCTCTCTCCCTCTCTCCCTCCCTCCCTCCCTCTCCCTCTCCCTCTCTCTCCCTCTCTCCCTCCCTCCCTCCCTCCCTCCCTCCCTCCCTCCCTCCCTCCCTGTCTCTACCCCCTCTCCCCCCCCCGCCCCCTTTTCCCCTCTCTCTCTCTCTCAAAATCAATAAAAATAAACATAAAACTTTTAAAGATCAGAATGCTCTTCTCCCGTCGGTCTCCCTCATGTCCGTCTCCCGCTTAGGCCCACATTCCCAGAGTCTCTAAGAGAGCAGAGGACAATCTAAGATGTTCGGGAGGACGGCGTTGCGGAACCGGAGACGTTCACCTTACGCAAAGACCAAGCGGCACTCGGAGGCTGGGGCTTCGGGAGGTTGACTTTACGCCGGCGGGCCCAGAGGAGTCCAACTCCAAAGTCTGAGCCCCTTCCACAGTAGGAAAGTTGACCGTTTATGAAGGTTCCGAGTTTAAAGTCGAACAAAGAGGCTTCCTAAACTCCGTCATCATCACCGGCCACTCTCGTCTCTACTCGGGTACCCCGAGAGGGAACACGCCTGAGCACACGGGGTGCGGGTCGGTGCGCAGGAAGCGACAGGACGATAGCGGGCGGGAGGCCTCTATCAGAAGGGGACTCCTAGCTTCAATCACCCCGACACCCACTAAAAGACAACAGGAGGAGGAAGGAGGGGGGAGGAAGAATGCCGCCTTCCTTCACTCATGCCACCCTTCCCACAGAGAAGCCAGCAGCCAGGCGCTCGCTTCTCAGAAAC
Source organism: Miniopterus schreibersii (assembly GCF_964146895.1). Classification (NCBI taxonomy): domain Eukaryota; kingdom Metazoa; phylum Chordata; class Mammalia; order Chiroptera; family Miniopteridae; genus Miniopterus; species Miniopterus schreibersii. The sequence continues at coordinate 68,866 of NW_027669786.1, read as the reverse complement.
AAAGCAAAAGGGAGGGTTTTCATGTTATTCCCTATCCACGGTCGATGAAAACCGTGCGTGGCAAGAGAGACAGACGGCAGTTCTCCGAGCGATCCGGCGGGAGAGTTCAAAGCGTAGCGACACGCACAGCGAACGTCCGGCGAAGGCCTCGAGACACAAACGAAACGACACGAAACAAAAACAAAAACAAACAAAGAAACAAAAACGCGTGTCCAAAGGAAAGGAAGGACGAGTCTTCCCAGAAGCCCGACTTTCCCCACAAGCTGTCAGACTGGGAAGTCGGGACCGGAGGGGGAGCATCTCTGGGATAGCACCCGGAGGTGGCTTTGGGTGCTTCTGTTGAAATAGGCTTCTGTCTGTCGGCCCGCCCACCCGTCTGCCTCTCTAGAGCACTTTGGGGCTCAGGGCAAGACCCAACGGAGCCTACAGAGAATTCCCATAGACCCGCCCCCGTGAGGTCGCCGCTCTCCCTCCCCCAACACGGGCACGCACGCACGCACGCACGCACGCACGCACGCACACCCCGCCCCCCCCCACCCCGGAACCCGCCGGTCTCTTGGCCCTTTCCATAGTTTTGTCTTTTCAGAAATGCCCTCTAGGGTTGGAATCACGAGGTAGGTGCCCGGTTCAGAGCGGCTTCCTTCAGATAGCGATGCTGCGCATCGAAGGTTCCTCGCCCGCCCCCTCACGGCTGGCTCCCCGTCGCTCTCATTTCTTTCCAGCGCCGGTCACTCAGCAGATCAGCGTCCCCGTCGTCGCCCGGGCCATCCGCACTCCGCGTGTCCATTCTCCACACAAAGAAGAGCCTTTCGGTCACCTCCGGGTCCTGGAAGTTGTGAATAGAGCCTCCGTGCACTTCCGCGTGCCGGTTTCTGCGCGAACCCGAGTGTTCAAACTCGCTCGCTCGCTCGCTCGCTAGGGTCCACGGATACCAAGGAGCACGACGGACCGGGGATGAAGAAAGGGGATGTCTGTGTCCTCTTGAGAGGCACCGTCCACATTCACAGGGTTTCTCGAGAAGGTAGCCGAGAGCACGTCAGCATAGTGACGAATCAAGGCCAGGGAAGGAGGTCGAGTTCCAAGATTGCCGGAAAGGAAGATGTCACCGAGAGGCCCAAGCCTTCTCAGGGTCCGTGGCCCACCCGGACCAGCCCAAAACATTCACCCAACAGGAGGGAGGGAGGGAGGGAGGGAGGGAGGGAGGGAGGGAGGGAGGGAGGGAGGGAGAACTGAACGGGAGCAAAGGGCACAGTTTTATTTCCCTTAAGTCTCACATGACATGACATGACATGGGGGGCAGAGGGGGCCTCCTAAGGAGACCAGAGAAGACCAGGAGAAGAGGCAAAACAGAAACACTTCGATCCCGGGTCCAACAGACAGACGGGCGATCCCAGAAGAGCCACTGAGTAGGCGGGGAGGCTCCAGGGAAGAAGAGGCCCCTTGGCCCAGGCCACTTTGAGATATCGTCTCCGGCTCGCCCGAACGAGCCGGCGAGCCAGCCAGCAGAGGAGGTGTCGTTGTGCAAGGAAAGGGGAAGGAGATCAGGTTCTCCTCCAGGCCATAGAATCGTGCCAGAGGGCAAGGCGGGGAGACAGCAGTCGGCGGGCCAGCCAAAGAGAGTGAGGTCCAGAGAGAGAGAGAGAGAGAGAGAGAGAGAGAGAGAGAGAGGGAGGGAGGGAGAGAGACTGACTGACTCGCTCAAGGGGATGCGCTAGGTGAAGAAGAGCAGCCGGATTTCTGTCTCTCGGCTGGGTGATGGGGAGGGGGTCTGGCCCCTCTGCCCGGCTGCTCCTTCGTTTTGGACAGAGGGAAAGAACTCCTCACGTGGAGGAGGTATCATTTCTGCACAAGGCCTGGCAGGACCGGAGGAGAGGATGCGGGCCGGGCCGGGCCGGTCCACCGGTCAGAACACCCAAAGGATCTGTAGGAGCTCTGACACCAGCCCTTTCAGAAACAGGGAGACGAGGGAGTTTAGCTCGGGGCCTCCCAGCAAGTCGCCCCTCGGTAGCAAAAACAGAGCTTTCCAGAACAAACCGAGTCCCAGGAGGAGCCAGCAGTCAGCTGGAAGCAGGCCTCAGGCGGGCGGGCAGCAGGGCCCCATCCCCTCCCTCGCCACTTTGCGCAGAAGGAACGATATAAAAGCGGCCGCCAGGTGGCGCCCGACAACCGCCGAGAACAAGGTCAGCGAGACGTTTCCGGGTGGCGGGCCTGCCGCCGGCCCGGAGGACCGATCTCCAACCGGCCCACGGCCCACCTCGGATCGTGTCTCCCGGCCCTCGGCCCGTGGCCCTCGGCGGGCGGCGGGCGGCGGGCGGCGGGCGGCGGGCGGCGGGCGGCGGGGCCTCCGCCTCAGAGCTCCCGGCAGGCACAGCGCCGCGCGGCCGCCATAGCGGAAGGGGGGACTTGGAAAATCTTTTTCGGGTGGCGGCCGGAACAGGGGACCGGCGGGGGAGACTCCTGCGTGAAAGAATCCCACGGAGTCGCCGGCAGGCGGTGGGCGCCGGGGCCAAGACGTCCCGGAGGGGCATGAGCCTGTCCCTGGCCTCCTGGGAGGACCTAGAAACATTGTTGCGGCCGGGGACTCCACCACCAAAGCCAGGCCAGTGTTCAGGGGACAACAAGGGAGGAATCGCCCCTTGATCTTTCTGTGGCTTCCTTTCTTTCTTTCTTTCTTTCTTTCTTTCTTTCTTTCTTTCTTTCTTTCTTTCTTTCTTTCTTCCTCTCTCTCTCTCTTTCTCGGAAATTTAATTTATCGGGGAGACATAGGTTAAGAAAACTAGGCAGGCTTTAAGGCAAAATAAAGTAGCTGCGCCGCCCCTTTTCTCTGAAAGCATTCAGAGCCAGGATCCTTGAGGGGGGATGTGATAGGCAGGGAGACAGCGAGGGCGTGGGGCGAGGTACTGGAGGTCACGGGAGCGAGCGGAAAGCGCCAGGGGCCTAGCAACAGACAATTGGAGGGTGGGACCCCGCCCCCAGGGCAGCCTTTCCTCCCCCTAGCAGATCGCCCGTCCCCGCGGTTTGGACCCCATGACCTGTTCCTCCCTAGAGAGGACGTCTAGGCCTCAGCCCCGTTTCAGCTCCAGGATCAGAAAAGCAACAAAACCGGCCACAGCCGACCTCAGGCCAGCCGCATTGAACGGTGGCCTCTCCCCGCCCTCAGGCCAACCAACCGGTCCGAGGAGACCATAACCCTGAAAGGACACACCTGGAAAGCTGCTGACTATGATAAGGAGATCTTTCCCTGAGCCTTGTCCTAAGAGAAAACCATTAGGACGGAGGACCCAGCTCTCTCCCTCCTGGAAGCAGCCTCTGGCCCCCCCCTCCCCTTCAAACCGCCGCCGCCCCCCCCCCCCCGCTCCCCCCAGGCACCTTAGCATTAGCTTCCTCACTCCCAAGCCCCAAGGGCCCTTTCTTGGCCTTTATAACTTGTTTCCTAAACCCGTGCCTTCCGGGAATGACTTCTTCTACCTCTGCGATCCACGAAATAAATGTTCTCTTATGATAAAAATAAAGTAGAAGGAAATAAAATTAAAGAAACAAGACTCTCTGCGTGGAACTCCGAGAACGCGCGCGCCCGCGCCCGCAAAACCCACGCAGGCTTCTCAAGCGTGCAGCTCGAGGAGACGCCATCCGCCTGCAGACCCGCCTCTGGCGTCATCTAGCATCGAGCGGTCACCGCCCAAAGCACAAAGCCTCTTTCTGTCCCCATCTACCCCCCCCCCCCCCGCCGCCTTTTTCTTTCTCTTTTTCTTCGGGGTTCTCCTCCCCTCCACACCCCACCCCAAGTCTATCCTTTCCGACGCAAGGAGGAGGTCTTTCCGAGGCCTACTCGCAAGGCCCGGAAGCCACACAGGCCACGGACCGGAAACTCGACCCCGGCCGCCTTCCCTCTGAGATCCCTCCGTCTCTTTCACGCTTCTGTGTCTCACGACCCCATCCAAGTGTAAGAGGCGTCCGTCTCTGTGTTACAGGACAGGGAGAGGCTAGGAAAGCGTCCCGGCGGGAAGAATAGGGAAACGGAGGCAGGAAAGCGAAACAGAGCTTCGCGGGCCTCCTCTTGAGAACAAGCGGTTAAAACCTCTCCTCCTCACAGAAGAACGCGGGAGAGAAGGGGGAAGGAAAGGGAGAGGGGGGAACCTTCCTTCCACCTCTCGGGAGGGAGAGACGCTCGGCGTCCGTCCTCCCGGCCGTCCTCCCCAGGCCGTTCAAACAGCAGCCAGGAGGGGAAGAGAAGAGAAGGGCGCCCCTGGTGGAAACGGCGAAGCCGGCGGTCTTGGGTCGGTCGAGATCGAGGGACCGGCTCCTTCGCATCACAGGCCGTCCACCTGGACCGGGATCTCTGGCACGGCCGTCTTGGAAAACTTAGACGCCCCCGGCCGGCCCGGGCGTGGCTCAGCGGTTGAGCCTCGACCCAGGATCCAGGTGATCGGGGTTCGATTCCCGGTCAGGGCGCATGCCCGGGTGGCGGGCTCGATCCCCAGTCGGGGGCGTGCAGGAGGCGGCCGATCCATGACTCTCTCATCATGGATGTTTCTGTCTCTCTATCCCTCTCCTCTCCTCTCTAGGAAATCAATAAAGACATATTTTTAAGGAATAACGATCATAATAAGCAAAACATGTACACCAGTGGGCGGGCGCATAAGGCCGAAACCACCCCGTCTGTGCTTCGTAAGCCAGATGGATCGATTTGCTAGCGCCTCGTTTCATCGATAAATGCGTACGTACGCTTTCATTTTTTCAAAATCCATTGGCTTTCGTGTTTCAATACATTCATGTCACAACACCACGGTCAAGGTCTCTCGGATGAGATCGTGCATAGGAGAGGTCGAACACCCACCGAGGTTGGGAATCGCCCTCTCCCAGTGGCGTCCAACAACACCTCTCTGGCGTCTGTGAGAGGTGCCTGTCACATCTGCACTGAGACAACAAGCGTGTGGGTGTGGGGGAGTTTGGTGCAAAGTCAGTAGGCTGTGGGTTTCAGCGCGACTCGCCTTCAGGACGACCACCACAAAGGGCGCGTGTGTTTGAAATGAGGTCAACGTCGATCCGGCCCTGGCCGGGCGGCTGAGTTAACTGGAGCGTCCTCCCCATCTGCCGAGGCGGTGGGTCCGATCCCCAGTGCGGGCACATACGAGAAGCAACGGAGCCGTGGCTGGTGTGCCTCGCTGGTTGAGCGTCATCGTCCCCGTGCACTGGAAGGTCACCGGTTCCTTTCCAGGTCAGGGCCCAGGCCCGGGTTGCGGGTTTAGTCCCCAGTCCGGATGCGCATGGGAAGCAACGGATCAATCTCTCTCTCTCTCTCTCTCTCTCTCTCTCTCTCTGGCTCTCTTTCTCCCCCCCTCTCTCCCTCCCTCCCTCTCCCTTCCTCCCCACCCCTCAAATCGATGAGAACATATTTCTTTTTCAAAAAGCAACCGATGAATGCATCAACAAGTGGAACAACAACTTGATCTCTCTCTCAATCTTTCTTTCTCTCTCAAACCCTCCCCCCGCCCTCACCCCCTCCCACCCTCCCTCCCTTCCACTCTCTCTTTAAAAACAAAACTACGAAAACCAATGGGGAAAAATACCCTCTGGTGAGGATTAATAAAATAAAATTTAAAAAAATAATAAAATTAAACAATAACATAAACTATTCAATTAAACTAAATTTAAATCTAAATAGACCAAAGACACAGAGCGGGCATCTCACCGGACAGGGGGAGAGCTCCGTGCCATGAATGGCAAATAGGCGCTGGAGAAGATGTGAGCCAGTGGTTCCCGATGAATGCCGATGAACACTACAGGGAGGCACCGTCGGGACACAGCCCCCAGAATTCCTTGAGCAAAATACGGGGAACGGTATCCAGAAAACGCCGGTGAGGTCACATCGTGGGGAAACCGAGTCACTCACCGGTGGTGGTGGTGGTGATGGTGATGGTGGTGGTGATGGCAGTGGTGATGTAAAATGGTAGGGCCGGAGCATCTGAGATCTTGCTCCCCAGCCTATGTCATCAGTGCAGCTCAAAGAAACTCATAAAAATGATCGAAAATAACGATCATAAAGTCATAACAACAATAACGATAATAATAATGGTAATAAAATGGTAGGGCCGCTGTGGAAAACAGTTGTGGTGGTTTCGAAACACACAAACCGAGGAGAAGAACAGAAACTCATTTCCCCGGGTGGGGGGGGAGGGGCGGGCAGTGTGTGTCTACGCCAGGGAGATGAAAACAGCAGCGGATGGGTTGTGCCTTAAAGGGTTGGCCGGCCATGCCTGGGAAGTTCAGAACTCACCCATTCAAAAGAAAGAGAGGTGGGACCGGCCCGGCCCCACTCCCGGGAGGAAACCTCTAAGCCCTTGGGATGTCCCCACTCGATAAGAGTGTCTCAGTTTAGCTGGAGCCTCGGGTGGGTAGTCTGGGCCAAAGACGTGCCTTATGGCGGGGCAGGGGGAGGGGCGGGGCAGGGGGGCCTCCGGGCCAGGCGGTGGCGGTGCCGGTTTGACCTCTGGGACATCAGCCCTGCGGCGTCCTTTGAGTCCTTCCGTGACAGGACAGCTGAAAAGATGTTACCGCCGCCAGGAAAGATGTTATGGGAGAGCCCCCTGAGTCAGAGGGCGAGGGCTGTCGCCTCTTCCTCGGTTCCCGTCACGCTCTGGAGAAAGAATTCAAACGAGTGGCACCGGACAGCGTCGTTGTCGTCGTCGTCGTCGTCGTCGTCGTCGTCGTCGTCTTTAACGAGGGAACTTATCAAGGAAGCACGGCGAGCCGATCCAAAACCGAAATAAAATACACTGGGCGTAAAACACCATCGGGCACCTCAGATGGTCTGGGTGTGCCACCTGGGGTCCGAGGGGGTCTTATACCCTTCTGTCTACAGGGTTCGGGGTTCCTCTGCCTTCTGTCTTGGACACAGAAGTCCCAAGCTTGCTACTTCTTTGTTCAGTGAGTGAGTGAGGTCAAGCTCTCCCTTTCTTCTGTCCCCCTTCCGCCCTCCTGCCTCAGCAGTTCCGGGGTGATTTCGGCTACCTACGTGTTCTTTGGTCAGGGAGGAGGGGTATTCACCATTAGCTCTCAAGCGTCCTCGTTTGGGGGAAGATAAGGTCTTGCTGCAAGCGGCCCAAACTGTTTGGCCTTGTGTCATTTTCTTGTCTCGGTTTCTCTATTCCACTTACCCAGGCATCTTCCTAGCTTCTTGCTGTCATCCTGTTACACTTCTAGGGAGTGAAGCATCCGACTCCGGAGCACCCCACCCACCGCAGGGCCCGACGACGATGACGACGACGACACCCATGATCAGCCACGGAATCCTGGGCCGGCGAACGTTCTCTCTCGTGGGAGCGGAGGGGCCGAGGGTGGGATGTGCTTGCGTGCATGCACGGGGGGGGGGGGGGGGGGGGGGGGGCGCGGCTGTCCTACGTACTTACAACTGATTATTTTCTCTCGTGAGTCCCTCTCGTGTGGACTCGGTCATCAGGCCAGCTGAAAGAACCTAGCAGGGGAGAAAAAAATGTCTTCCTCCCGCCGCTGCGGTTATTAAGGAAGGAACAGAGAACGACAGCAAGACACTGGGTAGCGATCCTAGGCTCCGACTCCTCCGCAGGGCCCAGGGTCGGGCCGTGCCACAGCTACAGCTGTGGAGTCATTTGAAAACTTAACGCCCAGGCCACGGAGGAGCATCGGGGACGGTGGAAACGAAGGCGAGGAAACTTCTGGTTGTCGAAAGCCAGAGGTGAGAGCAGCCAGAAGAGCAAAGAGGTGTAAGCCACCCACCCGGAACCGCTCAGAAGGAAACCACCGGAACAACACGTCACCCCAAACCGAAGCCACGTTGGCACATGGGTCATTTCGAACTCAAGTGACTTAAGACATAGCAGGTTCGAGAAAGGTGCTCTCCTCCTCCTCCTCCTCCTCCTCCTCCTCCTCCTCCTCCTCCTCCTCCTCCTCCTCCTCCTTCTCCTCCTCCTCACCCCCAACACCCCTCTCCGGTGGTGGTGGTGGGGAGATTAAACTCTCGAGGGAGAAAGAAGACATCTGTCATCGCCAGAGACAGGGAGGGGGGAAGGGGGGGAGCAGGAGCGTGGCGGGGACTCTGTGAACAGCATCCAGGTGAGCGGCTGCAGAACTGAGGACTGGCGAGCCACCCGTCCGTCGGTCCCAACAAACCGAATAAAACTGGCCCCTAATCTTCCTAGTGGCTTCTTTGCCGTGGCCTACCCGCCCCTAGTCCGGAACAACACGTCTGTCTCCCAAACGTGCCGATTCTCTGTCTAAAAGGTCTTCACTCTCTGGAGAAGGCCTCCGTGTACAGGTGCACATTAAAGAAGATCGGGCCCGGCCGGGCATGGCTCAGCGGTTGAGCGCCAGCCAAGGATCCATGAGATCACGGTGCCATTCCCGGTCAGGGCCCATGACTGATTTGCGGGCTCCATCCCCAGTCGGGGATGTGCAGGAGGCAGCCGACCCATGCCTCTCTCATCCTTGAGGCTTCTCTCTCTCTCTCTCTCTCTCTCTCTCTCTCTCTCTCTCCCCCGCCCTCCTCCCTTCTTGTCTCTGAAATCAAGAGAGATATAGTAAAAAAAATAAATTAATTTAAAAAAAAAAAAAAAAAGGAAAGCATGTAAAACATTTAAAAAGATAAGGTAGCACACAGGATCCCCGGACAGCATTCCAGCTTCTAACATGCCATCCTCCTCGCATCGCAGCTACAGGGATCAGAGCAGCTTCTGAAAGTCTCAGGTGGAGAAAGATGAGCCAAGTGATCGTCTCCGCTAGGAAAACTGATCATGGCTTTTAACTTGCTGGTCCATTGTCCTCCAATGTATGAATCTGCTATTGCTGATCTTTTTTTTGGGGGGGGGGGCACCTGGTTAACCTGCTTATTCTTCCAGGATGTGGATGAAGGGGCACACGGCACAGGCCACAGGTGTGGACGCTTCGAGAGTGGAGAACATGGACTTGAAGAGGACCTCAGCTCTCAAAGGGAGATGAGCCCCTGGGAGGGCCTCAATCCTAACGTCCCCCTCGGCGGGATGGTTTGGAAACTCATCCAACCCTCGATGCATGCAGGTGACGGGACACCCATCTCCTAGAAACGCTTCCCCTTCACGGCCCACAGGTCGATGATTCCCCAATTGCCGGAGCCCGCCGGCAGAGTCAAACGGTCCTGAGGAAGGGGTGAGGATGAAGAGAAGACAGACACAAAAAAGATGGGATCGGGAGGGCTGCAGCTCATGCCTGTTGCCAGCTGCCAGCCCCGAGTTTATTTTCCCAGCTCAATTTATACAGACACTGTTAATTTTGCTGAATAGCACCCCGCTCCGCATTCCTACCCCTTGAGTAGTTCCTTCAAGGCCATTGAATGCTATCTCAGAGTAAACACCCTGCCTCTTGCAGGAGCTCTGACGTTGGTGCCTGTCTTTGTTTCGGCTTCTAATGGGAACTTGCGGGGAGGATTGAGTCCTTGGCTTGGTATGTGGCTTGACTGTCCTTTAACCCTTCAGGCCGGGCCCAACATCCTGATAAGCTTTTCTGGAACTTAAGGCCGCAAGCTAAATTAGTATTGCTTTGGTGCCTCAAGGACTGTGTCAGGGAGCAGGGGAGCACATCCGCAGCTCACCCAGGCAGCTCCTCTGTGCCTGGGGCCACAGCGGCTCACCCACATCTCCCAGGGAGCAGGGGAGCACATCAGCAGCTCACCCAGGCAGCTCCTCTGTGCCTGGGGCCACAGCGGCTCCCCACACCCGATGCTGTTCGACTGGCTCTGGGCTCTGGGAACACGCACCCCTTGTTCCCCAGAGGAGTCCCCATCAGAGCAGAAAGGAGGGGCGTGCAGCCCTCCCAAGGCCAGAGAAACCTTCATGTGGCCAGAGCCCAAGGCAAGCAACATCCACTGAGGGGACAGGTGTGTCTCCTCTGTTCATCGTCACCTATGAAATATGGGGTGAAACGGCCCCTCTCCGGAGCAGGATCTCAACCCTTTGGGATTCTGCCTCCAGGCGGCGGTGGGCGATGGGGGGGGGGGGGGCTCAAGGCAAGGCAAGTCACTGAAACTCTCTGTACATAGGCATGTTTCTCATGTGGAGACAGCTCAGTAGTAAAGAGAGAGGTTTCCAGAGCGAACTGAGTGACGGGAGCAAGCAGCGCCCAGCCTGCGCCGGGGCAGGCAAGCGGGCAGACAGGTGGGCGGGGACTCTAGTCCCATGGTCCGAGTCCCCTCCGCCCCACCGCCATCCCCCCAGGCCTCTTCTCAACCAGAGAGGCAGAGGGGAGGGCGGTCCCAGAGCACCTCTCTTCTCCACAAACACTACTCCGCCTCGGCCGCTTGGCCTGCCTGAGATAGCCAGCCACCCGGCTCTCCCCCTGCCCGATTGATTTTCCTGCGGCCCAGAGGCCCGGTTCAGGGCTGAGGATGAAACCCCTACCCCCCGGTTCCCCAGCCGGACGGGCCCGTGGGTGGGTGGGTGGGGAACCGGCAAGGTGGCGGTGGTGTTGTGGGGGGGGGAGGGGCGGGGAGGACCGGGCGATTCACTGTGACCGCCCTCACTCAGTAAATAGCTCCATTCAAATGCAGAAAGCTGTCGGGTAAAGTCAGAGCCTCGGACCTCGCCTCGGGCTTCTTCGACTGCCCCACCCTTACTGAGGCCGCAGCCCGCGAACCACGGGAAGGGAGGGTGTTGGAGGAGCCGGCCGGCCCCGGTCTGTCCGGGGCGCAAAGAGCCCCCTCCGTTGGCCAAGCCTGGAAAGCTCCCTCCCTCCACCGTTAGAGAATCATGGGGTGGGGGGGGGGGATCAAGGGGCGCGAGGCCCCGACCGAGCGGGACGGGGCGGGGCGGGAGGCGGGGAGCGGCTGAGGGGCCCGAGTCCAGGGCCCAAGTCTTAGAGAATCCGGGCGGGCGGGGCTCAGCGGTGGAGCAGCGATCTCGAACCCAGGAGATCGGGGTTCGATTCCCGGTCAGGGCACATGCCCGGGTTGCGGGCTAGGCAGCGGGCCCATGACTCTCTCCTCATCGATGTCTCTGTCCCTCTCTCCCTCCCTCGCCTTTCCTCTCTCTGAAATCAATCAAGATATATTCCAAAAAAAAAAAAAAAAAGAAAAAGATTCCATTTTAAAAAGAAGGAGCCAAGGGTTGGAGGACCGTGGGTGGAGGGGTGGGTGGACGAGGAGAGAGGAACCAAAGCATTGATATGCCTGTCGGCACAACCCAAGGACGCGGACCATGGCGGGGAGTGGGACGGGGCCGAGTGGGTCATCGGGGAGGGAAAGGGACATCGGTGAGCTATGAAGCAAAAATTAAATAAATAAAAAGAAGGGAACACGGCGCTCTTACGAACTCTTTCCCAACACACTCCAGAGAAAAATGCCGACACAAGGAAAAAAAGGAAGGCTTCTCGGTCACCCCGGAGCCTCCCAGGGTGAAGGGTCAGGGTTCGTTCCCTTTCGCCCACGAGACGGATAGGATAGGCTAGGCGGTGGGAACGTAGTCCACGCGAGAGACAAGGTCTAAAGCGACCAGGCCTCCTTCCGTCTCTGTTGCGCGGACCTAAAACACCATGCTTATGGCTCGGCTCGCTCTTCAGTGGTTCTCTTTCTTTTAAAGTGTTCCGCGTGACAGCCATCTTAGCCCTTCTCTTTGTCCGCAGCTCCAAAAGATTCCACCTCCCCTTCCAATCACCCGCAGGAAACAAGCGGCATTTTCCAGGTCTCAGGTTTTCCCGGACGTCGATGTGGACAGGGCTTGGAAAAGAAATGAGGATTTTTAAGAAGGGCTCTTCAGTGTAAGGAACCATAATCGAACGTATTTTGCTCAAGTCAACAGATTTATTTATTTATTTATTTATTTATTTACCCAGGATTTGTCCTCCACCAGAAAAGAAAGTTTGAAAATAAAAACCCTCTACTGGGTAACTCTTTGGTTAGGTGAAATCAGTGTTAGCCACTTGTCAGTTTAGGACTCCAAACAGTTCCACCCAATGCCGGTGAAGAGTAGATGCTTTTCATCTTTATAAAATGTTTGCCTGTTTTTGTGTACTATTTTATTTATTTATTATTTTGGTTAAATGCGCACGTGCTCAAACGGATGGTCCAAACTTCCAACGTTCAAATCATAAAGGAGTATGTCTGTTCCTCCCTTTCCACCCCTCCTGCCTTTCTTCCTCCCTCCCCACCGCACCCCACCACACCCCCAAGTCTTAAGATGCCTCAACCTCTCTCTCTGTCTGTCTGTCTGTCTCTCCCCCTCCCTCCCTTCCTCCTCCTCCCTGTCTCTTAAATCAAGAGAGATATAGTAAAAAAAAAAAAAAAAAAAGCATGTAAAACATCTAAAACTATAAGGTAGCAAACAGGATCCCCGGACAGCATTCCGGCTTCTAACGTGCCATCCTCCTACCATCGCAGCTACAGGGATCACAGCAGCTTCTTGGTATCAGGTGGAGAAAGATGAGCCGAGTGATCGTCTCAGGTAGCAAAACGGATCATGGCTCTTAACTTCCTGGTCCTCCAGTGTATGAATCGGCTATTGCTGATCTTCTTGGGGGGGGGGGGGGCGGCACCTGGTCAATGTAAAAACATGGGAAAAGGTGGGGGGGAAATGACGAGATTGGCCTCATGCATATGGGCCAGAAAAAGTGCCCACGGATACATTCTCTTTCTGGAGCCTAGTCCGTGATTCCCTTGATCCTAGTCATGAGTCTGAACGTAAAACAGGGAGTATAGAACAAAAAGAGGAGGCTCCTATAGCAGAGGAAAAATGGGATGGAGGAGAGAATGTACGGGGGGGGGGGGGAGGGGGTAAGGATCTCGAAGGGGATGCCGAGGAGCTCCCGCCAGAAGAGCAGGCCGAACTAGATGACGCAGCTGCTCGTTAACAATCATGACGATCGTCTCTATCCAGCTATGACCGATACAAGTGAGGAAGTAACTCCAGAGATTGTCGGGCAGTTTGACGAGATTGGTGCGATCGTGACACGCTTCGGAACAAAAGCCAACTTTCCCTTCCGCTTCGCCTGCCTCTCCACGGAAAGGAGACGATCGGGATAATTCCAGATTGAATAACGATGACAGGGAAAATAATGTCAATGATCCACGTATGGAAAAACAGATCAAGGATACCCTATCTCCGCTGCCAAGAACGCTCTTGAAAGCGCAAGAGAGCGGAGAGGAGGTGTGGAATTCTGGGCTGGCCATCTTTCCGGTCTCTGAGCAGCCAAACCCTAATCACCCTAATCAGGTGCAAAGATATGACACCCCTTTGTCATTCCAAATGTGAAAGGAGCTAAAACAGGCTACAGCTCGATAGGGGCCCGCTGCTCCGTAGACTTTGACCATCCTAGAAAACATCGCTACTGACGCTTTCACTAACCCCTAACCATTGGAGATCTCTAGCTAAAGCACGTTTCACAGGAGGAGACAATTTATTACGGAAATCGGAATTTTAGGATCGTTGTCATGAGGCTGCAAACAGAAACAGGGCAACACACCATATTCCTATCACTGATGAGATGTTACTAGGAGAAGGGCCTCACTGGACCAATGACGCTTCTCCTCCAAGGAAGGCACTGACCTCTAAGGCCTGGCGTCCATTGCCTACACCTGGCAGGAAATCAGAAGAACTAGCCCCAATAAGGCAGGGACCTGATGAGCCTCACCAAGATTTTGTTTCCAGATTGCTTCAGGCAGTTAGCCGCTCAGTGCCTGACGGAGAGGCGGGAATGTTGCCGGTAACACGGCCGGCTTAGGAGAATGCAGATTCAGCACGTCAGTCTGCTGTTAGACCTTGGAAAAAGAAGGGTTCGCTATCGGACTATGGACGTTCTCTGTGCCGATATCGGACCATCGTAGATACCGGGGTTGACATTAGCTGCAGCGCTGCAAGGAACGACTATTCGAGGAGTCACGGAACAGCCACAGAGAAGTCAGGGAAAAGGAAGCGGTAACTGCTACAGCCGTGGCAAGTCAGGGCCTTCCGGTAAGGATGGTAGAAATAGGAATAACAGCAACGAACGAGTGAGACAACCAGGACCGTGCCCAAGATGTAAAAGAGGAAAGCATCGGGCTCACATGTGCAGGTCAAAGATGGACATCGACCGCAAACCCTGACGGCGGTCGGGAAACTACGAGAGGGGGGCAGCCTCGACCCCCTCAAACGATCGGGGCCGTGTCAGCCTACCCACCCCAGGGATGACCGGAGACCAAACAGGGAACGAGCCGCGCTAGGAAGCGCAGGACTGGACCTCCGTCCCGCCGCCCGCTACGTATTAACACCCGAGGTGGGACCCCGAGCCGTACCCACGGGGGTATACGGGCCTCTGCTAAGAGACACTGTAGGCCTCTTAGTAGGACGTAGCGGGTGAACAAGGAGGGGACTTCAAGTTTTTCCGGGCGTCCTAGATTCTGACTATACCGGGGAGCGAAAGGTCACGCGTATAGCTCCTCTCGATAGCGTGACATTCGCCCCTGAAGTGAGAATCGCGCAATGGATATGATTGCCCTTTCGGAAGACAGGAGGAGTTGTATCTCAACAGGAGAGGGGAAATCATGGCTCTGGCCCTTCCGATAGAGCCCACTGGATTCAAACAGTGGGGCCCGAGAGACCTGAAAGAGAACTGCCGAGCGATGGTAAGAAACGGAATGGATTGCTAGACACAGGAGCTGACGTTTCAGTCATTAGTCAGCGATACTGGCCATCCCGGTGGCCTGTGCAACCTGCTATGACTTCTTCGCCGGGAATTGGACAGGCTCCATCCATCCGCGCTGCAAAGTACACAGGTTCTGACACGGCGAGATGCGGGGGGGAAAGCCCGGTGCATTTCAACCTTATGTATTGCCTTTTCTGCCACGTCATCTGTGGGGCCGAGACGTTCTCAAAAATATGGGAGTGTTCTTGTCTAGCCCCAATCCTAAGGCAGCTAGCTCATCGTATGTTAGACCCAGGTTACATGCCGGGCGGGGCAGGGACCGGGCCAAGACGGCCAGGGGGGTAGAACGGCCCATTCCCTGCCAAGGCCAACTGACAAAACAAGGTCTTAGCTGTGACTCCAGTGTGTCCTGAAGGTCACTGCTCTTCCTGCCTCACCCGGCCACCTGACAATCCCGTATTGGGTGGGGCCGTGGCCTCTCTCAGAGGAAAAAATTCAAGCAGCCCGGCAATTGGCGCAGGAACAGTCAGCTCAGGGGCACATGGAGGAATCTAAATAGTCCTTGGAATACACCTATATTTGTTATTAAGGGAAAAAAATCTGGAAAGTGGAGGCTATGACAGGATTTAAGTGCAGTAAATAAGACTACGGAAACGATGGGGCCTTTCCCACCAGGTCTGCCCTCTCCGGTGGCCGTTCCCGCGGGATGCCGTTGAATAGTATTCGACGTGAAAGACTGCCGTTTCACCATCCCGTTCTACCCCGCAGATTGTAAAAGATTTGCCTTCGGCGTTCCTTCCGCCCATTTTAAGGAACCGATGCGGAGAGATCGCTGGAGAGTTTTGCCCCGGGGCGTGGCGAACAGTCCCACACGGCGTCCAAAATTTGCGGCTACGGCCACGAAAGAGAATCGAAGGATACATCCGGAAGCCACGTCATCCATTCTACGGATGATGTTTTCGCGGCTCATCGTGATCTAGAAAACTTAAAAGTGATTTACTCAGAGTTAAGCACTTCAACTAAATAGATCTGGCCTCGTCCTAGCCCCCGAAAAGGTTCAACAGGCCACGCCTTATCATCACTCAGGGCAACCGATCGAAGGGCGGAAGGAAAGTAAGGCCACAAAGATTTCAGTTCGGAACAGACAATCTATCCACCCTGGTTGATTTCCAAAAAACTTTTGGGGGACGTGAATTGGCTAAGGCCTTCTTTAGGCTTAACCACGGGTGAATTAAAAGCACTCTTTGACACACTCCGTGGCGACCCTGACCTCGAGAATTAGCCGTGGAGGGACAACGGGCTCTAGAGACGGCAGAGAAGGCTATCGTCGGAATGGATGACACAAGAGCCTGGCAACTCATCATCTTACCTACCCATTCTCCGCCCGCTGGGCTGTCTTGGCAAGAAGCTCCACTAGAAGGGATTCATTTACCTTCCTCCAGAAAAATGGTGATCACACCTTGTGCCCCATCGGTGGCCCCATGAACATCGCAGGGTAGAAAAAGAGCTCTAGAGTTTTTTGGGAAGCAGCCTGCCGCTGTTACGGTGCCTCGCGCTTCCGTGCAGCCGCAGCGGTTGTGGCAAAATGAAACTTTACGGCAGCTCGCTTTTGCAGATGACAGTGGGCAGATCGACTGCCGTTATCCATCAGAGAAATGATGACAGCGATTCATTCAAAACCCTGTGATATTCCCACAGATGATCTCTCGAGAACCTCTGACTGATGCTCTTTGAGTGTTGACTGATGGGCCCGACGTCTGGAATCGCCAGCTATGTCGTCAATAATCGGGGCCGTCCATCGAAGACTCGAGAAACCTCTGCACAGACCGTAGCGTTAGTAGCTGTCATTGCAGGATGTCAACGCTTGCAAGACGTCCCATGTAGTTTGTACACAGATTCTGAATACACTGTATCTATCCTTCGAGGTTTGGAGACGGCTACCCCGACTGACAGGGATCCCTCTACAGTCATAACCGCTCTCTTGTCTTGACGGCAACTGATTGAGCCACGAACCTCACCCTGTTCTGTGGGACATATCGGAGCTCACTCAGTGCTCCCCGGACCTTTCGCAGAAGGAAATGCGCAAGCAGACATGTTGACTCGTGGCGCTTCCTTAGTCATTTCCTCTGTTGAACAAGCACGAGCCTCACACGCTCCGCATCATCCAAATGCTTCGGGTTTAAGAAAACGATTGAACACGACCCGTGAAGCCGCCCGACGAATAGGAAAGGAGCGTCAAAACTGTCCCGAGCCCATGCCCCTCGCACCTCAGTACGGTGTGAATCCACGGGGATGGCTCCCAGGACATATCTGGCAGACGGATGTTACTCCTATAGCCGAATTCGGTCGCCAGTCATTTGTGCACGTCACAGTGGCTACTTATTCTGGATCTTTAGTGGCAAGCGCGCATCCTGGGGAAAACACGAGACGGGTTATCTGTCATGTATTATCATGTTTTGCCATCTCGGGCATTCCAAAAATTCTAAAAACCGACAATGGGCCTGCGTACGCTCGCAAAACTTTTACAGAGTTTCGTGCAACTTTCCAAATGACTCCTATCACAGGCATTCCTTATCATCCTCGGGGCCGGGGGATCATCGAGCGAGCCCACGGGACCTCAAAGGCTCACACTGCAAAAGTAAAGGAGGGGGAATATACCTGCCATTCTCCTAGTAAAATACTTCATCTCTCTTTATGGACCCTTAATTTTTAAAAATCGGATGCAGAAGGTTTCTCAGCAGCTGAGCGGCATCGGAGACCCCCCCCCCCCCCCCCCCCCCCCCGTGGATAAACTGATCGAAACACCTGGAGGATTTGTGGAGACCTTACCGCCAACGGAGCACGGGCGAGTTCAACCTAATGTACGGAAGTTAGCAGCAAACACGGACATTGTCGCAGTGAGACGTAAAGATGAGACTCATCCAAACGGGAGCCATTCTGTTAAAGGAGGTTTAGCCCGTGTTCCTCCTCCTTACGTATGACTGTTAGGTAAGGTTTGGATGAAGAAATTAGCTGATTCTTGCACCATCAAGTGTGTACGCTGTACCCTCACAAACTGCGTGTCTAGTGCTCATGCAAACTCGGATTGGTTGGCATCGCACCAACCTGCGTTCGTGACGCTTCCAGTCGAGAGGCAAGGACGCCGGTATGCTGCAGGTAGAGCCCAAGAGATATACCTCGGCGCGGCGGCCGACGCAACGCCGTGAGCGCACTCCGGCAAACATGCTTCCTTGGCACGCCAGGAAGTGGCAGCGCCCGCCTGAGGCATCTCTAAGAGGCCGCGTCCACAATACCCTGACCTTGTGCTCCATCGGGCGCCCAGCTGGACGTGTCACCATCCCACTGGCCAGATACCCTTTCTAGACTAAGAGACCATAGAATCACTCTGAATGGGGGTGGGATAGGGTAAAGACCATCTTACGGGGATATGGAGTTAAGGCAACGTATCTATTGACGTTGCATGCTGATATAAATGCTATAGAAGGCTGCTCCTCTCGATACCTCACCCGCAGACTTAGCAAAAGAACTGTTTGACAAGTTTTCTGATATGATCTCTACACATAGTTTACCTTCACGATTCTATTCTGGTATTATGTTGTTGGCCGGAGTGTTCATGTTCCTATGTTTATTCCCGGTCTGTGTCCAAGCGGAAACACAAAGCCTCTCAGAGCTGCAGACAGGCGTCCACTGGCTCCAGGGAAAAAGGAAAGAAGGGGGAGCCGTTGGGAGCCGGTGACGCGTCTGGACACGGTCCACGCCACCTGAGGGTCTGGAGTCAGAGACTCGACCCTCCCCACGATGACCCTGGATACGGAGAGCCCGCCACGCGTCTGGACGTGGCCCACGTGGCCCGAGGGCCTGGAGCCAGGGACTCCACCCTCCCCGCAGGTTCCCGTGGGGAGCCGAAGAAATGAAGATCAGTGACACAGGTCTGAGCTCACGCAGGAGGCAGGACGTTGACCCTGAAAGTGTGTTTGTGCAGCCTGGAAAGAACTACTCTGTATCACCCTCCCCTCCTTACCGGTTGTTTGTTACTCACTCTATAATAAAGGCGTTGAAGCCATTGGGGGCTGCACCTCATCGGAGGGCAGCCCTCCCGATCCCATAACTGCGATTGTCTCTTTCATTCCCACCGCTCAAACTCAGATCTGTTCGTCTTTCAGGCTGCTTCCTGACAATTCCCCAATGCTGTCGACTGGGCTCTGGGCTCAGGCCGGGAACAGAGAGGGGCCGCGTCCTACACGCACCCGTTGTTCCCCAGAGGAGTCCCCATCAGAGCAGAAAGGAGGGGCGTGCAGCCGTCCCAAGGCCAGAGAAACCTTCGTGTGGCCAGGGCCCAAGGCAAGCAACATCCACTGAGGGGACAGGTGTGTCTCCTGTGTTCATCGTCACGTATGAAATGAGGGGCCAAACCGCTCCTCTCCGGAGCAGGATCTGAACCCTTTGGGATTCTGCTTCCAGGCGGCGGTGGGCGACGGGGGCGGGGGGGGGGGTTGTTGTTCAAGGCAAGTCACCGAAACGCTCTGTGCATAGGCATGTTTCTCACGTGGACACACCTCTGTAGTAAGGAGAGAGGTTTCCAGAACGAACTGAGTGACCGGAGCGAGGAGCGCCCAGCCGGCGCCAGGGGAGGCAAGCGGGCAGGCAGGCAGGCAGGCAGGCGGGCGGGCGGGCGGGCGGGGACTCTCTAGTCCCATGGTCCGAGTCCCCTCCGCTCCCCTCCGCCCCACCGCCGTCTCCCCAGGCCTACTTCTCAACCAGAGAGGCAGAGGGGAGGGCGGTCCCAGAGCGCATCTCTTGTCCTCCACAAACACCTCGCCGCCTCGGCCGCTTGGCCTGAGATAGCCAGCCACCCGGCTCTCCCCCTGCCCGATTGATTTTCCTGCGGCCCAGAGGCCCGGTTCAGGACCGAGGATGAAACCCCTACCCCCCGGTTCCCCAGCCGGACGGGCCCGTGGGTGGGGGGGTGGGGAACCGGCAAGGTGGCGGTGGTGTTGTTGGGGGGGGGGGGCGGGGAGGACCGGGCGATTCACTGTGACCGGCCTCACTCAGTAAATAGCTCCTTTCAAATGCAGAAAGCTGTCGGGTAAAGTCAGAGCCTCGGATCTCGCCTCGGGCTTCTTCGACTGCCCCACCCTTACTGAGGCCGCAGCCCCGCGAACCACGGGAAGGGAGGGTGTTGGAGGAGCCGGCCCGCCCCGGTCTGTCCGGGGCGCAAAGAGCCCCCCTCCGTTGGCCAAGCCTGGAAAGCTCCCTCCCTCCACCGTTAGAGAATCATGGGGCGGGGGTGGGGATCAAGGGGCGCGAGGCCGCGGGCGGAGCGGGGCGGGGCGGGGCGGGAGGCGGGGAGCGGAACGGCTGAGGGGCTGGGGTCCAGGGCCCAAGGGTTAGGTCAACCGGCCGGGCGGGGCTCAGCGGTGGAGCAGCGATCTCGAACCCAGGAGATCGGGGTTCGATTCCCGGTCAGGGCACATGCCCGGGTTGCGGGCTAGGCAGCGGGCCCATGACTCTCTCCTCATCGATGTCTCTGTCTGTCTCTCTCTCCCCCTCTCCTTTCCTCTCTCTTAAATCAATTAAGATATATTTGAAAAGAAAAGAAAAGAAAAAAAATTCCATTTTAAAAAGAAGGAGCCAAGGGTTGGAGGGTGATGGGGGGGGGGGGGGGGCGGGGGAGAGGAACCAAAGCATTGATATGCCTGTAGGCACAACCCAAGGACCGGGCCATTCTTTGTGACAGGCCTCACTCAGTAAATAGCTCCATTCAAATGCAGAAAGCTGTCGGGTAAAGTCAGAGCCTCGGACCTCGCCTCGGGCTTCTTCGACTGCCCCACCCTTACTGAGGCCGCAGCCCCGCGAACCACGGGAAGTGAGGGTGTTGGAGGAGCCGGCCGGCCCCGGTCTGTCGGGGGCGCAAAGAGCCCCCTCCGTTGGCCAAGCCCGGAAAGCTCCCTCCACCGTTAGAGAATCACGGGGTGAGGGTGGGGATGAAGGGGCGCGAGGCCCCGGGCGGGGCGGGGCGGGGCGGGGCGGGAGGCGGGGAGCGGCTGAGAGGCCCAAGTCGAGGGCCCAAGGGTTAGGTCAACCGGCCGGGCGGGGCTCAGCGGTGGAGCAGCGATCTCGAACCCAGGAGATCGGGGTTCGATTCCCGGTCAGGGCACATGCCCGGGTTGCGGGCTAGGCAGCGGGCCCATGACTCTCTCCTCATCGATGTCTCTGTCCCTCTCTCCCTCCCTCTCCTTTCCTCTCTCTGAAATCAATGAAGATATATTCCAAAAAAAAAAAAAAAGATTCCATTTTAAAAAGAAGGAGCCAAGGGTTGGAGGGTGATGGGGGGGGGGGGGGAGAGGAACCAAAGCATTGATATGCCTGTCGGCACAACCCAAGGACACGGACCGTGGCGGGGGAGTGGGATGGGGCCGAGTGGGTCATCGGGGAGAGAAAGGGACATCGGTGACCTATGAAGCAAAAAATAAATAAATAAAAAGAATAAAAAGAAGGAAACATGGCGCTCATTGGAGCGCCGCCAAGAGACTCTTGCAAAATCTTTCCAAACGCGCTCCGGAGAAAAATGCCGAAACAAAGAAAAAAGGGAGGCTTCTCGGTCATCCCGGAACATGCCAAGGAGCCTCCCAGGGTGAAGGGTCAGGGTTCGTTCCCTTTCGCCCACGAGACGGATAGGCTAGGCGGTGGGAACGTATTCCACGCGAGAGACAAGGTCTAAGGCGACCAGGCCTCCTTCCGTCTCTGTTGCACGGACCTAAACCACCACGCCATGGCTCGGCTCGCTCTTCGGTGCTTGTCTTTCTTTTAAAATATTCCATGTGCCCGGCCGGGTGTGGCTCAGCGGTTGAGTGTCGACCTAGGATCCGGGCGATCAGGGTTCGATTCTCGGTCAGGGCACATGCCCGGGTTGCGGGCTAGGCAGCGGGTCCGTGACTCTCTCATCAGCGATGTCTCTATCTCGCTCTCACCCTCTCCTTTCCTCTCTCTGAAATCAACCACGATATATTTTAAAAAATAAAAAATAAAATATTCCACGTGACAGCTATCTTAGCGCTTCTATTTCTCCGCAGCTCGTCCCTCCAAAAGATTCCACCTCCACTTCCAATCACCCTCATGAAACAAGCGGCATTTTCCAGCTTTCAGGTTTTCCCAGACGACGAATGTGGAGTGGACCTCGAAAAAATGATGAGGATTTTAAAGAAGGGCTCTTCAGTGTAAGGAACCAAAATCAAACGTATTTTGCTCAAGTAAACAGCCCCCCCCCCCCCCCCCTCAGGATTTGTCCTCCACCAGAAAAGGAAGTTCAAAATCAGAAACCCTCTCCCGGGTAACTCTTTGGTTAGGTGAAATCAGTGTGAGCCACTTGTCAGTTTAGGACTCCAAACAGTTCCACGCGATGCCGGCGAAGAGTCGATGCTCTTCATCTTTATAAAATGCTTTGCCTGTTTTCGTGTGCTTTTTTTTTTTTTTTTTTTTAAATGCTCAAACGGATGGCCCCAACTTCCGACGTCCAAATCATAAAGGAGTATCTCTGTTCTTCCCTTCCCACCCCTCCTGCTTTTCTTCCCGTCCCAGTTTCTCTGGAGACGTATACGCAGGTGGTCTAACTCCCGATACGTGGATATACCGCCGTGAGTGGCAAGAGACGCTTTGGTTCAATGAGACCGAGCCAATGACTCAAGTTCAAGAAGGGAGACAGAGACGCACATAAAGCAAAGCACACAGGGTTTATTGACCAGCTCCCGATGGTTCTCGGCACCGGCAGGGCCACCCGGAGGATCCTCCGAAAGACACACACACACACACACACACACACACACACACACACTCACACACACACACACACTCACAGAAAGCGGGTCTAGGCTGATGTGGGATTCAAGGAACGGGAAAAGAGTCTGCATCAAGCGCATGATGAGCAACAGAGACAGTGGGTGAGAATTCGATAAGATCTGATCTCTGGAAGAAGCAGGGGTCCACGAACAAAAGATCACCTACAGGTAAGACATGATCTTCCCCTATCTCGGGAGGGATGTCCACAGCGGAGTGGGCTAGGAGATCTTCTCCGCCGATAGCCGTGAGAATAGATAGTTCGCGGTCTGCCACGGCACAAGCAACAGGTTCAGAGAAGTCAACTCTCGCAGTAGCGTCGCTCCACGAGGGATGAAATCCGGAACCTCGCTGCATTCGACGAAGCGTGTCTCTGTGGGCCTGAGTCAAACGGTCTTGAATCGTGATGCATCGCCATTTGAGCGGATCCATTTGGAATGGAATATCGAGGTCCCCTGGGTCCACGTGAAGCTTTCGGATAGCCTCATCCTGTTGTTTCGTCGCTTCAGATCATCATCCGATTTGTCGTTGAGTCCGCGCGGGCCAGCGCGTTCACCGAATCGAAGGACGATGAGACTAACCTCATCATTTTTGCCTGGTCCGTGGCCGTTTCTGACACGAAGACATTTAAGTCACGTGTCAGCCTGTTGACCTTCATAGACTTAGCTATAGATACGGTTAGGGAGAGAGACGCCATCGCAAAGGAGGCTGCGTCGCGTGGTAGGAGTTTCCCGACGCGAGAACGAAAACGTTGGGGAAAGGGTGGTCATCGTAAGCGAAGTTGTTGTGAAACGCGTGTTTTCTCGTGGGGTCGTGGCCGGGCGGAAGTGCCGTTCTGGGGTTGATTCGGGAGCTCCTAGGCTCCCTAAACAAAGTTGAGTAAGAAATTCTGTTGGTGCGGACAAGGGGAGTCTCTGAGGTGGATCTCTATCTTCTGCATCCATTGCTCGTCGGGCTATCGTTCTAGAATCTTTCGGCCTAGAAATCCAATCCGTTGCAGCCTGACCCGGTCCATATTCAGAAAGGCTTCGAACACCATCCAGGGTTCCTTGAGCGATTCCCATCGCTCCACCCGAGAAAGCAGAACAAATAGGTTGTGGGTAAGCCGTCGCATCTAATCAAGCAAACCTAGCGTACCACGAAGGGTTGATAAGATCGGGATAGAATCTGCGGCAACGTCTCCGTCGTGGCGGTGGGTTCGGGTGTGAAAGTGGGTAAAGAGGAGCAGAAGGTTGTCAAGGCTGGGTCGCGGTCGGTGCCGAAGGGGTACGAGTAGGAGGTCGTGGTAAAGCCACCAAATCAGCAAGCTCTGGCGCTGGAGGAGGAGTAGGATTCAAAAGTGGCACAGTATCAGGCGATGGGGCAACTCTACTTCCTTTAGACGATTTGAAGGGATTCGGTTATGTCGAGCTCCCATCGCTCCAGGATAGACCTGTCAGGATACAGACGGTGTGATTCTAGGACCAAGATGTGGGGGTAGGTAGTGAGGTTGGAAACGATATCACGAAGACTTCCTCGACGATGTTCGGTATCATCAGAGCACGCGACGAGTGGGGCGTATGTCCTCCGTCGGCACCGCGTCAGAGTCAGGGTGCCCGTCGCCATGGTGAGGAGTAGAATAAGAGTAAGAAGGAAAGTAGCCCATTTCCCAACGGTCCCTAAACACATCTTTTGAGATCAAGACTATAAGGATCTGTAAGAGAAAGAAAGAAGGTATGGCTGATAGAAGCGCGCCAAGGACGATGATAAGCGTAGGCCTCGAGCCAGGGCTTGAGAACCGCCTATCTCGGCCTGTTGTCCATGTCCCTTATTATGGACAGTCCAATATAGCGAGGCTCCGCCGTGTGCGATCATTTCCCGTGGGGATAGGGAGCCATCTTTAGGATTCTTGGTTAAGATTTTATAAGGCACATTTCTATGGCTTTTAGGTGTAGGCGGAACAAATTCCTAATCTGGGATTATTATTATTTATTTTTTTTTTTTACAGGAAATGTAAATCAAATTTCAGTTTTAGATTTTCTCGTCATTCATTCAAAATAACACACTCTAAATGTCACATCGGTCACAACACGGATGAACCCAGGAACACGTTAAGCGAAAGAACCAGAAACCAAAGGCTGACTAGCGTACGACTGTATTTCCATGAAACAGGCAGACTCGCCAAGTGCACGGGGACAGAAAGCGGATCCGCGGTTGCAGGGCTGGGACGGGAGGTGACCATCGGGGAGCAACTGTCGATGGGCACGGGGCTTCTTTCTGAGGTGACAAAACTGTCCTGAAAGGAGGTGGCGGCGGTAGATGCACGAGGCTGGGACTATACCGCAGTCCTCTGAGCTGTCCACTCGGATGAATGGGCTCCACGGTCCGTGAATTCCATTTCAATACAGCCGTCCCTGGAAACTGTACACTATTCACAGAGCACGAGATGAATCCCCACAGAGTAACCGCTGGCGGGGTGCTCCCGCTAAACACGCAGAGCTACGGCCGCGGGAGCCCCGGGCTACAAAGTGTTCATCTTATCGTCACACGCAGGCATCCTAGTGACAGTCGGTCACACAAAATGGAGTTCCTTATTTCAAGTCTAATACACACATCTATTTCTGTAACACTTCCTCCCAGCCCACCCCACCCCATCCCCCAAGTCTTAAGATGCCCCCCCCTCTTTCTCTCTCTCTCCCCACCCTCCCTCCTCCCTTCTTGTCTCTGAAATCAAGAGATATAGTAAAAAAATAAAAAAAAAAAAGGAAAGCATGTAAAACTTTGAGGCAGCAAACACGATCCCCAGACGGCATTCCAGCTTCTAACGTGCCGTCCTCCTAGCATCGCGGCTACAGGGACCAGAGCAGCTTCTGAAAGTCTCAGGTGGAGAAAGATGAGCCAAGCGATCGCCTCAGGTAGCAAAACGGATCATGGCTCTTAACTTTCTGGTCAAGTACCCTCCAATGTGTGAATCTGCTATGACTGATCTTTTTCCTTCTTTTTTTTTTTTTTTTTTTTTGGGGGGGGGGGGGGCGGCACCTGCTTCATCTGCATCATTCCCTCTACTTATTCTACCAGGACGTGGATGAAGGGGCACACGGCACAGGCCACAGGTGTGGACGCTTCAAGAGCGGAGAACATGGACTTGAAGAGGACCTCAGCTCTCAAAGGGAGGGCTTCGATGCTAACGTCCCCCTCGGCGGGATGGTTTGGAAACTCATCCAACCCTCGATGCGCGGAGGTGACGGGACCCCCCTCTCCTAGAAACGCTTCCCCTTCAGGGCCCACAGGTCGATGATTCCCCAATGCTGTGGACTGGGCTCTGGGCTCAAGCCGGGAACAGAGAGGGGCCGCGTCCTACAAGCACATCAGCAGCTCACCCAGGCAGCTCCTCTGTGCCTGGGGCCACAGCGGCTCCCCACACCCGATGCTGTTCGACTGGCTCTGGGCTCTGGGAACACGCACCCCTTGTTCCCCAGAGGAGTCCCCATCAGAGCAGAAAGGAGGGGCGTGCAGCCGTCCCAAGGCCAGAGAAACCTTCGTGTGGCCAGGGCCCAAGGCAAGCAACATCCACTGAGGGGACAGGTGTGTCTCCTGTGTTCATCGTCACCTATGAAATAAGGGGTCAAACTGCCCCTCTCCGGAGCAGGATCTGAACCTTTTGGGATTCCGCTTCCAAGCGGCGGTGGGCGACCGGGGGGTGGGGGTGGGGCGCGGCTCAAGGCAAGTCACCGAAACGCTCTGTGCATAGGCATGTTTCTCACGTGGACACACCTCAGTAGTGAGGAGAGAGGTTTCCAGATCGAACTGAGTGACAGGAGCGAGGAGCGCCCAGCCGGCGCCAGGGGAGGCAAGCGGGCAGGCAGGCAGGCGGGCGGGCGGGCGGGCGGGCGGGCGGGGACTCTCTAGTCCCATGGTCCGAGTCCCCTCCGCTCCCCTCCGCCCCACCGCCGTCTCCCCAGGCCTACTTCTCAACCAGAGAGGCAGAGGGGAGGGCGGTCCCAGAGCGCATCTCTTGTCCTCCACAAACACCTCGCCGCCTCGGCCGCTTGGCCTGAGATAGCCAGCCACCCGGCTCTCCCCCTGCCCGATTGATTTTCCTGCGGCCCAGAGGCCCGGTTCAGGACCGAGGATGAAACCCCTACCCCCCGGTTCCCCAGCCGGACGGGCCCGTGGGTGGGGGGGGTGGGGAACCGGCAAGGTGGCGGTGGTGTTGTTGGGGGGGGGGGGGGCGGGGAGGACCGGGCGATTCACTGTGACCGGCCTCACTCAGTAAACAGCTCCTTTCAAATGCAGAAAGCTGTCGGGTAAAGTCAGAGCCTCGGACCTCGCCTCGGGCTTCTTCGACTGCCCCACCCTTACTGAGGCCGCAGCCCCGCGAACCACGGGAAGGGAGGGTGTTGGAGGAGCCGGCCCGCCCCGGTCTGTCCGGGGCGCAAAGAGCCCCCCTCCGTTGGCCAAGCCTGGAAAGCTCCCTCCCTCCACCGTTAGAGAATCATGGGGCGGGGGTGGGGATCAAGGGGCGCGAGGCCGCGGGCGGAGCGGGGCGGGGCGGGGCGGGAGGCGGGGAGCGGAACGGCTGAGGGGCTGGGGTCCAGGGCCCAAGGGTTAGGTCAACCGGCCGGGCGGGGCTCAGCGGTGGAGCAGCGATCTCGAACCCAGGAGATCGGGGTTCGATTCCCGGTCAGGGCACATGCCCGGGTTGCGGGCTAGGCAGCGGGCCCATGACTCTCTCCTCATCGATGTCTCTGTCTCTGTCTCTCTCCCTCCCTCGCCTTTCCTCTCTCTGAAATCAATCAAGATATATTCCAAAAAAAAAAAAAAAAAGAAAAAGATTCCATTTTAAAAAGAAGGAGCCAAGGGTTGGAGGACCGTGGGTGGAGGGGTGGGTGGACGAGGAGAGAGGAACCAAAGCATTGATATGCCTGTCGGCACAACCCAAGGACGCGGACCATGGCGGGGAGTGGGACGGGGCCGAGTGGGTCATCGGGGAGGGAAAGGGACATCGGTGAGCTATGAAGCAAAAATTAAATAAATAAAAAGAAGGGAACACGGCGCTCTTACGAACTCTTTCCCAACACACTCCAGAGAAAAATGCCGACACAAGGAAAAAAAGGAAGGCTTCTCGGTCACCCCGGAGCCTCCCAGGGTGAAGGGTCAGGGTTCGTTCCCTTTCGCCCACGAGACGGATAGGATAGGCTAGGCGGTGGGAACGTAGTCCACGCGAGAGACAAGGTCTAAAGCGACCAGGCCTCCTTCCGTCTCTGTTGCGCGGACCTAAACCAGCACGCTCTGGCTCGGCTCGCTCTTCAGTGGTTGTCTTTCTTTGAAACTATTCCGCGTGACGGCCATCTTAGCCCTTCTCTTTCTCCGCAGCTCCGTCCCTGCCGAAGATTCCACCTCCCCTTCCAATCACCTGCATGAAACAAGCGGCATTTTCTAGCTTTCCGGTTTTCCCAGACGTCAACGTGGACTGGGCTTGGGGATAAAAAAGAGGATTTTTAAGAAGGGCTCTTCAGTGTAAGGAACCAAACTCAAACGTATTTTGGACAAGTAAACAGATTATATATATATATTCATTCATTCATTCATTCATTCATTCATTCATTCATTCATTCACTTATTTATTACCCAGGACTTATCCTCCACCAGAAAAGAAAGTTCAAAATTGAAAACCCTCTAGTGGGTAACTCTTTGGTTAGGTGAAATCAGTGTTAGCCACTTGTCGGTTTAGGACTCCAAACAGTTCCACCCAATGCCAGGGAAGAGTAGGTGCTTTTCGTCTTTATAAAATGCTTGCCTGTTTCTGTGTACTATTTTTGTTGTTGTTGTTGTTGTTGTTGTTAAATGCGCACGTTCTCAAACGGATGGTCCAAACTTCCAACGTTCAAATCATAAAAGAGTATGTGTGTTCCTCCCTCCCCACCACCCGTCCTGCCTTTCTTCCTCCCTTCCCCCCATCCCCCCCCAGTCTTAAGATGCCTCTACTCCCCCTTCTCTCCCCCCCCCTCCCTTCTTGTCTGTCTCTGAAATCAAGAGAGATATAGTAAAAAAAAAAAAGGAAAGCATGTAAAACTTTGGGTCAGCAAACACGATCCCCAGACGGCATTCCAGCTTCTAACGTGCCATCCTCCTCCTAGCATCGCGGCTACAGGGACCAGAGCAGCTTCTGAAAGTCTCAGGTGGAGAAAGATGAGCCAAGCGATCGTCTCAGGTAGCAAAACGGATCATGGCTCTTAACTTCCTGGTCCTCCAATGTATGAATCTGCTATTGCTGATCTTCTTGGGGGGCGGGGCACCTGGTTTATCTGCATCATTCCCTTTGCTTATTCTTACACGATGTGGAGAACACGGACTTGAAGGGGACCTCAGCTGTCAAAGGGAGACGATCCCTGGGAGGGCCTCAGTCCTAACATCCCCCTCGGCGGGATGGTTTGGAAACTCATCCAACCCTCGGTGCGCGGAGGTGACGGGACACCCATCTCCGAGGAACGCTTCCCCTTCAAGTCAGAGCCTCGGACCTCGCCTCGGGCTCCTTCGACCGCCCCACCCTTACTGAGGCCGCAGCCCACGAGCCGCGGGAAGGGAGGCTGTTGGAGGAAGTGGCCGGCCCCGGTCTGTCTGGGGCGCAAAGAGCCCCCTCCATCGGCCGACCCTGGAAACCTCCCTCGACCGTGAAGGGAATCGTGGGGTGGGGGTGGGGGTGGGGGTGGGGGTGGAGATGGGGGGAGCGCGAGGCTGAGGCGGGGGAGGGGGGGAGCGGCCGAGGGGCCCGAGTCCAGGGTCCCGGTCGAAGGTAAACAGTAGATGTCAGCGTCTTAGACAGGCGCGGGAGGGGACGACTTTGCCGTGCCCGACCTTCGCGAGACGAATTCACGCAGGCAGGGGCCAAAGCGTCCGTTTGGAGATTTTTATCAGCCGGCGAGTGCGCTGCCCCCGGGGTGAAAGACCCCAAGTCTTTCTCTTTCCCAAGCACGAGAGCAAGGAGAGAACGCGGGCGGGTTCTCGAGACAGGCGCCTTGACGGAAGCAGCCGTTCCACGGACACACGATGAGCAGACAAGTCCTCTCCGAGCCGAAAGTAGGGCGCCGACTCAGTCTCCTCACGAGTCCTGTTTCCCCTCACCCAGCGTCCCCAGGGACAAGGCTCTTAGAAGGTCCTCCAGACCTGTCGCTTCGTGAAAACACCACCCGATGCAAGTTCCTGGGGGCCACCCCAGGAGATCTGACAGCCAGCGTGAGGGAAGGAGCTAGGACACGTCAACGACCCGCGTGAAACGTCCGCGTACGGTACGGACAGATCGGGTCGCGTGAATCCGGGACCGAAACCGTTCCCGTTCTTCACACGTGTGACGGACGGTACAACATTCCACTTTCAAAAGAAGGAGCCAAGGGTTGGAGGACGGTGGGTGGGTGGGTGGGCGGGTGGAGGGGGAGAGAGGAAGCAAAGAATTTGTATGCCTGTAGGCACAACCCAAGGACAAGGAGAGAGAAGGGGCATCGGTGATATTTTCAACAAAAAGGAAATCTATGAAAGCAAGAAAAAGAAGGAAACAACGGCACTCCTTGAGACGCCGGCAGGAGACTCTTACGAACTCTTTCCCAACACTCTCCAGAGGAAAATGCCGAAACAAGGAAAAAAAAGGAAGGCTTCTCGGCCATCCCGAGAAGGGTCAGGGTTCGTTCCCTTTCGCCCACGAGACGGATAGGATAGGCTAGGCGGTGGGAACGTAGTCCACGCGAGAGACAAGGTCTAAAGCGACCAGGCCTCCTTCCGTCTCTGTTGCGCGGACCTAAACCAGCACGCTCTGGCTCGGCTCGCTCCTTCGGTGCTTGTCTTTCTTTGAAACTACTCCGCGTGACAGCTATCTCAGCGCTGCCATTTCTCCGCAGCTCCGTCCCTGCCAAAGATTCCACCTCCGCTTCCCATCACCCGCACGATACGAGCGGCATTTTCCAGCTTTCAGGTTTTGGCAGATGTCGTCGTGGACGGGACTGGGCTTGGGGAAAACATGAAGATTTTTAAGAAGGGCTCTTCAGTGTAAGGAACCAAAATCAAACGTATTTTGCTCAAGTCAACAGAGATTGATTGATGATTGATTGATTTCCCAGGACTTATCCTCCACCAGAAAAGAAAGTTCGAAAACGAAAACCCTCTACCGGGTAACCCTTTGGTTAGGTGAAATCAGTGTTAGCCACTTGTCGGTTTAGGACTCCAAACAGTTCCACCCGATGCCGGCGGCGAGCCGATGCTGTTCATCTTTATAAAATGCTTTGCCTGGTTTTGTGTACTATTTAGAAGGAAAAAAAAAAAAAAAAGGAAATTTCTCACGCACGCGCACAAACGGATGGTCCAAACTTCTAAATAACACAGGAGCATGTCTGTTCCTCCCTTCCCACCCCTCCTGCCTTTCTTCCTCCCTCCCCTCCCCCCAAGTCTTAAGAGCTACTGCCATTCAAGCAAGACTACTTGGGCTTCCCTATTCCCCCCCCCCCCCCCACTGACCCCATGACTACCCAATTCCTTTGAGTCACCACCCGGTGACTCCCCGAAGAACTCGGTGGCCTGGGCCGTGTGCCCTTGTCAGGGACGGGGCTCTCTCCCCCTCTCGCCATGTCAAACGGTCCAGCCAAGGGCTTCTGGCAGTGAGGAGAGGAAAAGGGGTGCCTCCTCAGGTTGGGGGTGACTTTCTACAAGTGGAAGTCACAGGCGAAGACCTTGATTTCTGCGTGGAGAAGATAGGACCCTTCATCGTGCGAGCACTAGATTCTTGTCCTCCATCTCCCCCTGTAACTTTTCTAAACTCGACTTTTTCCTTTCCTTTCCTTTCCTTTCCTTTCCTTTCCTTTCCTTTCCTTTCCTTTCCTTTCCTTTCCTTTCGTTTCGTTTTCCTTCTCTCTCTCTCTGTCTCTCTGTCTCTCTCTGTCTCTCTCTC
>NW_027669786.1:0-25000 GCF_964146895.1 Miniopterus schreibersii | reverse complement strand
CTCAGGCATCGCCCTCTCGTCCTCACCGGGGGCCTCACCCAGAAGTAAGCTAAAAGAGAGCCCCGCGGCGTTGCGTCGAAACGCCGGGCACGACGCAAAGAAAGACTATCCGGCCCAGAAAAGAAGGACGGCAGCAACGGAAACCTCACGGTTCAGCCAGCGGCCGGCGTCGCCGGCTCGGCCCCGTTCGCGAGCGCCCACGCCGCCCGGGCAACGGCGGAGGTCCGGCCCCCCCCTCACGCGAGGGCGGGGGACACGGGCGTGCCGTGCCTCCCCTGACCGGCTGGACTCCCCCCCCCAAGCGCGGCCCCCCCACAGAGCACCGCCACAGCGGGCGACCCCGAGGGGAAAAGCTCACGGGGGACGGGGGACGACAACACCTGCTCGGCCTCGGGCACCTGAGCGACGACCCGGAGCGCTCCAGGAGCAACCAGAGGACCAAAGCGAAACGCACTCGCGCGCCCAGGCGGAAGCGCGCGGCGCGTCGGCGGGACGCCCCTCCCCGCCGCGGGGAGGGGCCGCCCGCGGGACACAGCCAGGAAAGGCGGGCGGAGAGTGTCCGCTGCGTCATAAAGACCACGCGCCCCACCGTCGCCCCGAGGGGCAAGGAGGCGGAAAGAGCGAGGTCGGGCCGGGTTCCGCACCCCTTTCCTTCCCACACACCGCCAGCCAGGCGGGGAAGGAGAGGAGAGGGGCCCGCGGGCGGAGCGAGAAGAGCGGTCCCATTCACCAGGAATGTCCGTCCCTCGTCCGGCGCGGCTTAGGCCCGGCCCGGGAGAGCGCGACGTCACCACATCGATCAGAAAACACGCACGGAGGAGGCCCGGAAAAGCCACCGCATCGAGCTGCCGGCCGCGGAGGGAAAACGAGGCGAGGACTGCGAGAGAGGGGCCTGCGCTTCAGCCTCACCAGGTTTAGAAAACCCTCCCCCCGAAGGCAACCATGCCTCCTCGGGGCAAGAGGCGAACGACGGCCCCCGGGCTAGGGGAAAAGCCGCCTCCGACGCCATAGAGCCGAGGGGGCGGCGGCGGCCGGCCGCGCGAAAGCACGCGGGGCGGCGCCGGGGACGCCGGGGACGCCGGGGACGCGAGACGACGACCCCGCGGGCGACGCCGCCCAACCCCCCCCAAGCGTGCCACGCGCACACCACTCGAGCGGTCAGAGTCAACGGTACCGGGGGGTTCCGGAACACGGCGTTCCAAGGGCAACGGCCCCGGACGCACGTCAGCCGGCGCGCGCAGGCCCGAGGCGTAACGGCTTCATCTCGTGCGGCCACAGGGACGGACGAGGAAGGGAGAAGCCCCGCGGGCAGACCCCCACACACACCCCCGTCCTCCAGTCACCCGAGGACACCGTGTCCACACTCATCTCGTGGTACAAAACGCCCGCCTCGGGCTAAACATCGACGATCCCCGGTGACGGGTGTCCCGTCCAAAGGTCACGCGGGCCTCCTGGGACGGAGTCGCGGCCACAGGCCACCCCACAGGATCCCATCAAACCCCCCGAAAGGGGGGGGGGGGGGGGGGGCGCGCGGCGGGCCATCTGGTCGACCCCCGGAGGCCTGTGAGGAAGCGGCCGCGGACACGCGCGAGAGGGCCGTTGACGCCCTCCCCGTCGCGCGGCCCGGCGTGCGCGAACGCACCAGAACGCGCTTCCGGATCGGGACTTGGAAAAAAAATCCACGGAGGCGCCTACGTCGAACGGCGCTTCCCCGAGGACCGCGGGCTTGCCCGATCCCGCCAAGGGCGGCGCACTCGCGTAAGGAGAGCTCCCCGCGGTCCCCAGACTTCGACTCGGGGCTTGGGGGAAAAACAAAACACCCGAGTCCGACGGCGGGACCCAAGCGTGCACACCTCCCCAAACGCCTCGCCCTCCTCCCCCAGCCTCCACGCACGGGCCCCTCCCGGTCCCGACCTGCGGCACGGGACTCGAAATAAACCCGGCCAGGGAGTCCCGTCCGGGGCCCGGGGAAACACGCGGGCACGCGCCCGGGCCGGGTAGATCCCGGCCGTCCCCCCGCGCGAGGGCCAAAGGGGGCGGACGGGGGGCGTTCGATTCAGGCCTCCGGATCGATCGGGACTCCACAGAAAATTCCACGGAGGCGCGCGCCTACGACGAACGAACGGGTCGGATCCCAGGAAGCCACCTCGCGGGGGGGGGGGGGGGCGCGAGCCAGCGGAGGCCTCCCGCGCGCCCGCCACGCCGTCGCGCGAGTCGGCGGGCACCTCCGGAGCGCGACGCGGAGGGGTGGTTGGGGAACCATCCAAGGGCCGGGGAGGGCCCGCGGAGGCCCGACTCCCGGACACGCGCTGGACGGCGCCCGGGCGCGAGGCTCTTACCCTTCTCCGTCACCGCCGCGGCGGCCCCGAGGGCGGAGGGGCGCCGGAGAGTGCTGGTCGACCCGTCAGGGCGGCCCACAAGCAGCGCCGCCGCAGCCGCTCCCTCACTAGTCCCACAGGTCCAATCTCCGGCAAACGGGCAGAGCAACCCACAGCCCGGCGCCGCCGGCACGAACGCGACAGCGCCACCGGCCTCCTGGAAGTCGCCCGCGGCCGCCCCGGCCACGTCGCCT
Organism: Miniopterus schreibersii; assembly: GCF_964146895.1. NCBI lineage: Eukaryota > Metazoa > Chordata > Mammalia > Chiroptera > Miniopteridae > Miniopterus > Miniopterus schreibersii. The sequence continues at coordinate 22,428 of NW_027669786.1, read as the reverse complement.
CCCTCGCCGCTCCCCAAGGAGGAAACGATCTAAAAGCGGCCGCCAGGTGGCTCCCGACAACCGGCGAGGACATCAGCGGGACCGATCGGGATCGAGGGCCGGCGAGGGCGTCCCGCCGACCGCCCGGAGGACCGATCGCGTCCCGGCCGGGCCCGGACGCGGCAGCGGGTAAGGGGGACTCGCAAAACCTTTCTCCGCCGGCGGCGGGAACAAGGGCAGGCACGGCGCGGGGGCTCGGACGTGAGAGAAACTCCCCGGAGTCGCCAGAGGGCGGGGCCGCCCCTGGGGGCACAGCACCGCCGGCCCGGTCTCCTCTCCCTCCCGGGAGGACCTAAAAAAATCGTATGCGGCCGGGGACTCTTAAAGCTAAACGAGGAGGCGAGCACTCACGGGACAGCGACGGGCCCATCGTTTGATCCGGGGCTTGGCTTCCGTTTCCTTTGGGTTCCTTTTCTTTCTTTTTTTTTTTTAACCCCGACGTCTCTCGGGGAGACATCGGTTCATAAAGCCATACAGGTTTTGAAATGAAATTTAAAAAGGAATCACTCCAATCAACAAAGAGCGTTTGTACGGAGCTCCAAAAACATCAATCACTAAAAATAAAGCGCAGGTTGCTTTCAAGCGGACAACTCAAAGAAGCATCACCTGAGCACACACCCCGACAACCCACCGAACACATACCCCCAAAACACCCTCTGAACACACACCGCAACGCCCTCTGAACACATTCCGAAACGTCCACCGAAGACGTGCCGAATCGAGCCCAAAGTAGAAGGTCTCTTTCCATCCCCATTTACCCCGCCCCCCCCCCCCCCCCCCGCCATTGTCTTTCTTTTCTTCTCTTTTTATCTTTCACGCCCCCCCACACACACACACACCCCTCCACTCGAAATCTATCCTTTTCAACGCAGGGAGGAGGTCTTTCCGAGGCCTATCCACAAAGCCCAGAAGCCATACAGGCAATAAGCGATAAACTCGACCACGTCCAAAGTTTCAGAGAAGTCCGTCTCTGCACAAAGATAACAAGGGCGTCAGGGCGTGACATCTCGGTGGGTGGTGGATTTCAGTAGGACTCCCCGTGGGGTGAGCAGGGGAATATGTGTGCTTTCAGTGAGACCGATGAGCACGACGCAGCACGGTTCCGTGAAACTGACAAATTCAATCCACCCCACACCCCCCCCCCACCCCCCGGGAGGAGAGCGTGCTTCAGATACGCTGACACTGCGGGCGTCCGATCCCCAGTCAGGGGATCAACCGATGAAGGCATCAATAAGTGAAACCAAAAAATCTCTCTCTCTCTCCCTCTCCCTCTCCCTCTCCCTCTCCCTCTCCCTCTCCCTCTCCCTCTCCCTCTCCCTCTCCCTCTCCCTCTCCCTCTCCCTCTCCCTCCCCCTCCCCCTCTCCCCCTCCCCCTCCCCCCTCTCTCCCTCTCTCCCTCTCTCCCTCTCTCCCTCCCTCCCTCCCTCTCCCTCTCCCTCTCCCTCCCCCTCCCCCTCCCCCCCTCCCCCTCCCCCCTCTCTCCCTCTCTCCCTCTCTCCCTCCCTCCCTCCCTCTCCCTCTCCCTCTCTCTCCCTCTCTCCCTCCCTCCCTCCCTCCCTCCCTCCCTCCCTCCCTCCCTCCCTGTCTCTACCCCCTCTCCCCCCCCCGCCCCCTTTTCCCCTCTCTCTCTCTCTCAAAATCAATAAAAATAAACATAAAACTTTTAAAGATCAGAATGCTCTTCTCCCGTCGGTCTCCCTCATGTCCGTCTCCCGCTTAGGCCCACATTCCCAGAGTCTCTAAGAGAGCAGAGGACAATCTAAGATGTTCGGGAGGACGGCGTTGCGGAACCGGAGACGTTCACCTTACGCAAAGACCAAGCGGCACTCGGAGGCTGGGGCTTCGGGAGGTTGACTTTACGCCGGCGGGCCCAGAGGAGTCCAACTCCAAAGTCTGAGCCCCTTCCACAGTAGGAAAGTTGACCGTTTATGAAGGTTCCGAGTTTAAAGTCGAACAAAGAGGCTTCCTAAACTCCGTCATCATCACCGGCCACTCTCGTCTCTACTCGGGTACCCCGAGAGGGAACACGCCTGAGCACACGGGGTGCGGGTCGGTGCGCAGGAAGCGACAGGACGATAGCGGGCGGGAGGCCTCTATCAGAAGGGGACTCCTAGCTTCAATCACCCCGACACCCACTAAAAGACAACAGGAGGAGGAAGGAGGGGGGAGGAAGAATGCCGCCTTCCTTCACTCATGCCACCCTTCCCACAGAGAAGCCAGCAGCCAGGCGCTCGCTTCTCAGAAACAAAGCAAAAGGGAGGGTTTTCATGTTATTCCCTATCCACGGTCGATGAAAACCGTGCGTGGCAAGAGAGACAGACGGCAGTTCTCCGAGCGATCCGGCGGGAGAGTTCAAAGCGTAGCGACACGCACAGCGAACGTCCGGCGAAGGCCTCGAGACACAAACGAAACGACACGAAACAAAAACAAAAACAAACAAAGAAACAAAAACGCGTGTCCAAAGGAAAGGAAGGACGAGTCTTCCCAGAAGCCCGACTTTCCCCACAAGCTGTCAGACTGGGAAGTCGGGACCGGAGGGGGAGCATCTCTGGGATAGCACCCGGAGGTGGCTTTGGGTGCTTCTGTTGAAATAGGCTTCTGTCTGTCGGCCCGCCCACCCGTCTGCCTCTCTAGAGCACTTTGGGGCTCAGGGCAAGACCCAACGGAGCCTACAGAGAATTCCCATAGACCCGCCCCCGTGAGGTCGCCGCTCTCCCTCCCCCAACACGGGCACGCACGCACGCACGCACGCACGCACGCACGCACACCCCGCCCCCCCCCACCCCGGAACCCGCCGGTCTCTTGGCCCTTTCCATAGTTTTGTCTTTTCAGAAATGCCCTCTAGGGTTGGAATCACGAGGTAGGTGCCCGGTTCAGAGCGGCTTCCTTCAGATAGCGATGCTGCGCATCGAAGGTTCCTCGCCCGCCCCCTCACGGCTGGCTCCCCGTCGCTCTCATTTCTTTCCAGCGCCGGTCACTCAGCAGATCAGCGTCCCCGTCGTCGCCCGGGCCATCCGCACTCCGCGTGTCCATTCTCCACACAAAGAAGAGCCTTTCGGTCACCTCCGGGTCCTGGAAGTTGTGAATAGAGCCTCCGTGCACTTCCGCGTGCCGGTTTCTGCGCGAACCCGAGTGTTCAAACTCGCTCGCTCGCTCGCTCGCTAGGGTCCACGGATACCAAGGAGCACGACGGACCGGGGATGAAGAAAGGGGATGTCTGTGTCCTCTTGAGAGGCACCGTCCACATTCACAGGGTTTCTCGAGAAGGTAGCCGAGAGCACGTCAGCATAGTGACGAATCAAGGCCAGGGAAGGAGGTCGAGTTCCAAGATTGCCGGAAAGGAAGATGTCACCGAGAGGCCCAAGCCTTCTCAGGGTCCGTGGCCCACCCGGACCAGCCCAAAACATTCACCCAACAGGAGGGAGGGAGGGAGGGAGGGAGGGAGGGAGGGAGGGAGGGAGGGAGGGAGGGAGAACTGAACGGGAGCAAAGGGCACAGTTTTATTTCCCTTAAGTCTCACATGACATGACATGACATGGGGGGCAGAGGGGGCCTCCTAAGGAGACCAGAGAAGACCAGGAGAAGAGGCAAAACAGAAACACTTCGATCCCGGGTCCAACAGACAGACGGGCGATCCCAGAAGAGCCACTGAGTAGGCGGGGAGGCTCCAGGGAAGAAGAGGCCCCTTGGCCCAGGCCACTTTGAGATATCGTCTCCGGCTCGCCCGAACGAGCCGGCGAGCCAGCCAGCAGAGGAGGTGTCGTTGTGCAAGGAAAGGGGAAGGAGATCAGGTTCTCCTCCAGGCCATAGAATCGTGCCAGAGGGCAAGGCGGGGAGACAGCAGTCGGCGGGCCAGCCAAAGAGAGTGAGGTCCAGAGAGAGAGAGAGAGAGAGAGAGAGAGAGAGAGAGAGAGGGAGGGAGGGAGAGAGACTGACTGACTCGCTCAAGGGGATGCGCTAGGTGAAGAAGAGCAGCCGGATTTCTGTCTCTCGGCTGGGTGATGGGGAGGGGGTCTGGCCCCTCTGCCCGGCTGCTCCTTCGTTTTGGACAGAGGGAAAGAACTCCTCACGTGGAGGAGGTATCATTTCTGCACAAGGCCTGGCAGGACCGGAGGAGAGGATGCGGGCCGGGCCGGGCCGGTCCACCGGTCAGAACACCCAAAGGATCTGTAGGAGCTCTGACACCAGCCCTTTCAGAAACAGGGAGACGAGGGAGTTTAGCTCGGGGCCTCCCAGCAAGTCGCCCCTCGGTAGCAAAAACAGAGCTTTCCAGAACAAACCGAGTCCCAGGAGGAGCCAGCAGTCAGCTGGAAGCAGGCCTCAGGCGGGCGGGCAGCAGGGCCCCATCCCCTCCCTCGCCACTTTGCGCAGAAGGAACGATATAAAAGCGGCCGCCAGGTGGCGCCCGACAACCGCCGAGAACAAGGTCAGCGAGACGTTTCCGGGTGGCGGGCCTGCCGCCGGCCCGGAGGACCGATCTCCAACCGGCCCACGGCCCACCTCGGATCGTGTCTCCCGGCCCTCGGCCCGTGGCCCTCGGCGGGCGGCGGGCGGCGGGCGGCGGGCGGCGGGCGGCGGGCGGCGGGGCCTCCGCCTCAGAGCTCCCGGCAGGCACAGCGCCGCGCGGCCGCCATAGCGGAAGGGGGGACTTGGAAAATCTTTTTCGGGTGGCGGCCGGAACAGGGGACCGGCGGGGGAGACTCCTGCGTGAAAGAATCCCACGGAGTCGCCGGCAGGCGGTGGGCGCCGGGGCCAAGACGTCCCGGAGGGGCATGAGCCTGTCCCTGGCCTCCTGGGAGGACCTAGAAACATTGTTGCGGCCGGGGACTCCACCACCAAAGCCAGGCCAGTGTTCAGGGGACAACAAGGGAGGAATCGCCCCTTGATCTTTCTGTGGCTTCCTTTCTTTCTTTCTTTCTTTCTTTCTTTCTTTCTTTCTTTCTTTCTTTCTTTCTTTCTTTCTTCCTCTCTCTCTCTCTTTCTCGGAAATTTAATTTATCGGGGAGACATAGGTTAAGAAAACTAGGCAGGCTTTAAGGCAAAATAAAGTAGCTGCGCCGCCCCTTTTCTCTGAAAGCATTCAGAGCCAGGATCCTTGAGGGGGGATGTGATAGGCAGGGAGACAGCGAGGGCGTGGGGCGAGGTACTGGAGGTCACGGGAGCGAGCGGAAAGCGCCAGGGGCCTAGCAACAGACAATTGGAGGGTGGGACCCCGCCCCCAGGGCAGCCTTTCCTCCCCCTAGCAGATCGCCCGTCCCCGCGGTTTGGACCCCATGACCTGTTCCTCCCTAGAGAGGACGTCTAGGCCTCAGCCCCGTTTCAGCTCCAGGATCAGAAAAGCAACAAAACCGGCCACAGCCGACCTCAGGCCAGCCGCATTGAACGGTGGCCTCTCCCCGCCCTCAGGCCAACCAACCGGTCCGAGGAGACCATAACCCTGAAAGGACACACCTGGAAAGCTGCTGACTATGATAAGGAGATCTTTCCCTGAGCCTTGTCCTAAGAGAAAACCATTAGGACGGAGGACCCAGCTCTCTCCCTCCTGGAAGCAGCCTCTGGCCCCCCCCTCCCCTTCAAACCGCCGCCGCCCCCCCCCCCCCGCTCCCCCCAGGCACCTTAGCATTAGCTTCCTCACTCCCAAGCCCCAAGGGCCCTTTCTTGGCCTTTATAACTTGTTTCCTAAACCCGTGCCTTCCGGGAATGACTTCTTCTACCTCTGCGATCCACGAAATAAATGTTCTCTTATGATAAAAATAAAGTAGAAGGAAATAAAATTAAAGAAACAAGACTCTCTGCGTGGAACTCCGAGAACGCGCGCGCCCGCGCCCGCAAAACCCACGCAGGCTTCTCAAGCGTGCAGCTCGAGGAGACGCCATCCGCCTGCAGACCCGCCTCTGGCGTCATCTAGCATCGAGCGGTCACCGCCCAAAGCACAAAGCCTCTTTCTGTCCCCATCTACCCCCCCCCCCCCCGCCGCCTTTTTCTTTCTCTTTTTCTTCGGGGTTCTCCTCCCCTCCACACCCCACCCCAAGTCTATCCTTTCCGACGCAAGGAGGAGGTCTTTCCGAGGCCTACTCGCAAGGCCCGGAAGCCACACAGGCCACGGACCGGAAACTCGACCCCGGCCGCCTTCCCTCTGAGATCCCTCCGTCTCTTTCACGCTTCTGTGTCTCACGACCCCATCCAAGTGTAAGAGGCGTCCGTCTCTGTGTTACAGGACAGGGAGAGGCTAGGAAAGCGTCCCGGCGGGAAGAATAGGGAAACGGAGGCAGGAAAGCGAAACAGAGCTTCGCGGGCCTCCTCTTGAGAACAAGCGGTTAAAACCTCTCCTCCTCACAGAAGAACGCGGGAGAGAAGGGGGAAGGAAAGGGAGAGGGGGGAACCTTCCTTCCACCTCTCGGGAGGGAGAGACGCTCGGCGTCCGTCCTCCCGGCCGTCCTCCCCAGGCCGTTCAAACAGCAGCCAGGAGGGGAAGAGAAGAGAAGGGCGCCCCTGGTGGAAACGGCGAAGCCGGCGGTCTTGGGTCGGTCGAGATCGAGGGACCGGCTCCTTCGCATCACAGGCCGTCCACCTGGACCGGGATCTCTGGCACGGCCGTCTTGGAAAACTTAGACGCCCCCGGCCGGCCCGGGCGTGGCTCAGCGGTTGAGCCTCGACCCAGGATCCAGGTGATCGGGGTTCGATTCCCGGTCAGGGCGCATGCCCGGGTGGCGGGCTCGATCCCCAGTCGGGGGCGTGCAGGAGGCGGCCGATCCATGACTCTCTCATCATGGATGTTTCTGTCTCTCTATCCCTCTCCTCTCCTCTCTAGGAAATCAATAAAGACATATTTTTAAGGAATAACGATCATAATAAGCAAAACATGTACACCAGTGGGCGGGCGCATAAGGCCGAAACCACCCCGTCTGTGCTTCGTAAGCCAGATGGATCGATTTGCTAGCGCCTCGTTTCATCGATAAATGCGTACGTACGCTTTCATTTTTTCAAAATCCATTGGCTTTCGTGTTTCAATACATTCATGTCACAACACCACGGTCAAGGTCTCTCGGATGAGATCGTGCATAGGAGAGGTCGAACACCCACCGAGGTTGGGAATCGCCCTCTCCCAGTGGCGTCCAACAACACCTCTCTGGCGTCTGTGAGAGGTGCCTGTCACATCTGCACTGAGACAACAAGCGTGTGGGTGTGGGGGAGTTTGGTGCAAAGTCAGTAGGCTGTGGGTTTCAGCGCGACTCGCCTTCAGGACGACCACCACAAAGGGCGCGTGTGTTTGAAATGAGGTCAACGTCGATCCGGCCCTGGCCGGGCGGCTGAGTTAACTGGAGCGTCCTCCCCATCTGCCGAGGCGGTGGGTCCGATCCCCAGTGCGGGCACATACGAGAAGCAACGGAGCCGTGGCTGGTGTGCCTCGCTGGTTGAGCGTCATCGTCCCCGTGCACTGGAAGGTCACCGGTTCCTTTCCAGGTCAGGGCCCAGGCCCGGGTTGCGGGTTTAGTCCCCAGTCCGGATGCGCATGGGAAGCAACGGATCAATCTCTCTCTCTCTCTCTCTCTCTCTCTCTCTCTCTCTCTCTCTCTCTCTCTGGCTCTCTTTCTCCCCCCCTCTCTCCCTCCCTCCCTCTCCCTTCCTCCCCACCCCTCAAATCGATGAGAACATATTTCTTTTTCAAAAAGCAACCGATGAATGCATCAACAAGTGGAACAACAACTTGATCTCTCTCTCAATCTTTCTTTCTCTCTCAAACCCTCCCCCCGCCCTCACCCCCTCCCACCCTCCCTCCCTTCCACTCTCTCTTTAAAAACAAAACTACGAAAACCAATGGGGAAAAATACCCTCTGGTGAGGATTAATAAAATAAAATTTAAAAAAATAATAAAATTAAACAATAACATAAACTATTCAATTAAACTAAATTTAAATCTAAATAGACCAAAGACACAGAGCGGGCATCTCACCGGACAGGGGGAGAGCTCCGTGCCATGAATGGCAAATAGGCGCTGGAGAAGATGTGAGCCAGTGGTTCCCGATGAATGCCGATGAACACTACAGGGAGGCACCGTCGGGACACAGCCCCCAGAATTCCTTGAGCAAAATACGGGGAACGGTATCCAGAAAACGCCGGTGAGGTCACATCGTGGGGAAACCGAGTCACTCACCGGTGGTGGTGGTGGTGATGGTGATGGTGGTGGTGATGGCAGTGGTGATGTAAAATGGTAGGGCCGGAGCATCTGAGATCTTGCTCCCCAGCCTATGTCATCAGTGCAGCTCAAAGAAACTCATAAAAATGATCGAAAATAACGATCATAAAGTCATAACAACAATAATGATAATAATAATGGTAATAAAATGGTAGGGCCGCTGTGGAAAACAGTTGTGGTGGTTTCGAAACACACAAACCGAGGAGAAGAACAGAAACTCATTTCCCCGGGTGGGGGGGGAGGGGCGGGCAGTGTGTGTCTACGCCAGGGAGATGAAAACAGCAGCGGATGGGTTGTGCCTTAAAGGGTTGGCCGGCCATGCCTGGGAAGTTCAGAACTCACCCATTCAAAAGAAAGAGAGGTGGGACCGGCCCGGCCCCACTCCCGGGAGGAAACCTCTAAGCCCTTGGGATGTCCCCACTCGATAAGAGTGTCTCAGTTTAGCTGGAGCCTCGGGTGGGTAGTCTGGGCCAAAGACGTGCCTTATGGCGGGGCAGGGGGAGGGGCGGGGCAGGGGGGCCTCCGGGCCAGGCGGTGGCGGTGCCGGTTTGACCTCTGGGACATCAGCCCTGCGGCGTCCTTTGAGTCCTTCCGTGACAGGACAGCTGAAAAGATGTTACCGCCGCCAGGAAAGATGTTATGGGAGAGCCCCCTGAGTCAGAGGGCGAGGGCTGTCGCCTCTTCCTCGGTTCCCGTCACGCTCTGGAGAAAGAATTCAAACGAGTGGCACCGGACAGCGTCGTTGTCGTCGTCGTCGTCGTCGTCGTCGTCGTCGTCTTTAACGAGGGAACTTATCAAGGAAGCACGGCGAGCCGATCCAAAACCGAAATAAAATACACTGGGCGTAAAACACCATCGGGCACCTCAGATGGTCTGGGTGTGCCACCTGGGGTCCGAGGGGGTCTTATACCCTTCTGTCTACAGGGTTCGGGGTTCCTCTGCCTTCTGTCTTGGACACAGAAGTCCCAAGCTTGCTACTTCTTTGTTCAGTGAGTGAGTGAGGTCAAGCTCTCCCTTTCTTCTGTCCCCCTTCCGCCCTCCTGCCTCAGCAGTTCCGGGGTGATTTCGGCTACCTACGTGTTCTTTGGTCAGGGAGGAGGGGTATTCACCATTAGCTCTCAAGCGTCCTCGTTTGGGGGAAGATAAGGTCTTGCTGCAAGCGGCCCAAACTGTTTGGCCTTGTGTCATTTTCTTGTCTCGGTTTCTCTATTCCACTTACCCAGGCATCTTCCTAGCTTCTTGCTGTCATCCTGTTACACTTCTAGGGAGTGAAGCATCCGACTCCGGAGCACCCCACCCACCGCAGGGCCCGACGACGATGACGACGACGACACCCATGATCAGCCACGGAATCCTGGGCCGGCGAACGTTCTCTCTCGTGGGAGCGGAGGGGCCGAGGGTGGGATGTGCTTGCGTGCATGCACGGGGGGGGGGGGGGGGGGGCGCGGCTGTCCTACGTACTTACAACTGATTATTTTCTCTCGTGAGTCCCTCTCGTGTGGACTCGGTCATCAGGCCAGCTGAAAGAACCTAGCAGGGGAGAAAAAAATGTCTTCCTCCCGCCGCTGCGGTTATTAAGGAAGGAACAGAGAACGACAGCAAGACACTGGGTAGCGATCCTAGGCTCCGACTCCTCCGCAGGGCCCAGGGTCGGGCCGTGCCACAGCTACAGCTGTGGAGTCATTTGAAAACTTAACGCCCAGGCCACGGAGGAGCATCGGGGACGGTGGAAACGAAGGCGAGGAAACTTCTGGTTGTCGAAAGCCAGAGGTGAGAGCAGCCAGAAGAGCAAAGAGGTGTAAGCCACCCACCCGGAACCGCTCAGAAGGAAACCACCGGAACAACACGTCACCCCAAACCGAAGCCACGTTGGCACATGGGTCATTTCGAACTCAAGTGACTTAAGACATAGCAGGTTCGAGAAAGGTGCTCTCCTCCTCCTCCTCCTCCTCCTCCTCCTCCTCCTCCTCCTCCTCCTCCTCCTCCTCCTCCTTCTCCTCCTCCTCACCCCCAACACCCCTCTCCGGTGGTGGTGGTGGGGAGATTAAACTCTCGAGGGAGAAAGAAGACATCTGTCATCGCCAGAGACAGGGAGGGGGGAAGGGGGGGAGCAGGAGCGTGGCGGGGACTCTGTGAACAGCATCCAGGTGAGCGGCTGCAGAACTGAGGACTGGCGAGCCACCCGTCCGTCGGTCCCAACAAACCGAATAAAACTGGCCCCTAATCTTCCTAGTGGCTTCTTTGCCGTGGCCTACCCGCCCCTAGTCCGGAACAACACGTCTGTCTCCCAAACGTGCCGATTCTCTGTCTAAAAGGTCTTCACTCTCTGGAGAAGGCCTCCGTGTACAGGTGCACATTAAAGAAGATCGGGCCCGGCCGGGCATGGCTCAGCGGTTGAGCGCCAGCCAAGGATCCATGAGATCACGGTGCCATTCCCGGTCAGGGCCCATGACTGATTTGCGGGCTCCATCCCCAGTCGGGGATGTGCAGGAGGCAGCCGACCCATGCCTCTCTCATCCTTGAGGCTTCTCTCTCTCTCTCTCTATCTCTCTCTCTCTCTCTCCCCCGCCCTCCTCCCTTCTTGTCTCTGAAATCAAGAGAGATATAGTAAAAAAAATAAATTAATTTAAAAAAAAAAAAAAAAAGGAAAGCATGTAAAACATTTAAAAAGATAAGGTAGCACACAGGATCCCCGGACAGCATTCCAGCTTCTAACATGCCATCCTCCTCGCATCGCAGCTACAGGGATCAGAGCAGCTTCTGAAAGTCTCAGGTGGAGAAAGATGAGCCAAGTGATCGTCTCCGCTAGGAAAACTGATCATGGCTTTTAACTTGCTGGTCCATTGTCCTCCAATGTATGAATCTGCTATTGCTGATCTTTTTTTTGGGGGGGGGGGGGCACCTGGTTAACCTGCTTATTCTTCCAGGATGTGGATGAAGGGGCACACGGCACAGGCCACAGGTGTGGACGCTTCGAGAGTGGAGAACATGGACTTGAAGAGGACCTCAGCTCTCAAAGGGAGATGAGCCCCTGGGAGGGCCTCAATCCTAACGTCCCCCTCGGCGGGATGGTTTGGAAACTCATCCAACCCTCGATGCATGCAGGTGACGGGACACCCATCTCCTAGAAACGCTTCCCCTTCACGGCCCACAGGTCGATGATTCCCCAATTGCCGGAGCCCGCCGGCAGAGTCAAACGGTCCTGAGGAAGGGGTGAGGATGAAGAGAAGACAGACACAAAAAAGATGGGATCGGGAGGGCTGCAGCTCATGCCTGTTGCCAGCTGCCAGCCCCGAGTTTATTTTCCCAGCTCAATTTATACAGACACTGTTAATTTTGCTGAATAGCACCCCGCTCCGCATTCCTACCCCTTGAGTAGTTCCTTCAAGGCCATTGAATGCTATCTCAGAGTAAACACCCTGCCTCTTGCAGGAGCTCTGACGTTGGTGCCTGTCTTTGTTTCGGCTTCTAATGGGAACTTGCGGGGAGGATTGAGTCCTTGGCTTGGTATGTGGCTTGACTGTCCTTTAACCCTTCAGGCCGGGCCCAACATCCTGATAAGCTTTTCTGGAACTTAAGGCCGCAAGCTAAATTAGTATTGCTTTGGTGCCTCAAGGACTGTGTCAGGGAGCAGGGGAGCACATCCGCAGCTCACCCAGGCAGCTCCTCTGTGCCTGGGGCCACAGCGGCTCACCCACATCTCCCAGGGAGCAGGGGAGCACATCAGCAGCTCACCCAGGCAGCTCCTCTGTGCCTGGGGCCACAGCGGCTCCCCACACCCGATGCTGTTCGACTGGCTCTGGGCTCTGGGAACACGCACCCCTTGTTCCCCAGAGGAGTCCCCATCAGAGCAGAAAGGAGGGGCGTGCAGCCCTCCCAAGGCCAGAGAAACCTTCATGTGGCCAGAGCCCAAGGCAAGCAACATCCACTGAGGGGACAGGTGTGTCTCCTCTGTTCATCGTCACCTATGAAATATGGGGTGAAACGGCCCCTCTCCGGAGCAGGATCTCAACCCTTTGGGATTCTGCCTCCAGGCGGCGGTGGGCGATGGGGGGGGGGGGGGCTCAAGGCAAGGCAAGTCACTGAAACTCTCTGTACATAGGCATGTTTCTCATGTGGAGACAGCTCAGTAGTAAAGAGAGAGGTTTCCAGAGCGAACTGAGTGACGGGAGCAAGCAGCGCCCAGCCTGCGCCGGGGCAGGCAAGCGGGCAGACAGGTGGGCGGGGACTCTAGTCCCATGGTCCGAGTCCCCTCCGCCCCACCGCCATCCCCCCAGGCCTCTTCTCAACCAGAGAGGCAGAGGGGAGGGCGGTCCCAGAGCACCTCTCTTCTCCACAAACACTACTCCGCCTCGGCCGCTTGGCCTGAGATAGCCACCCGGCTCTCCCCCTGCCCGATTGATTTTCCTGCGGCCCAGAGGCCCGGTTCAGGGCTGAGGATGAAACCCCTACCCCCCGGTTCCCCAGCCGGACGGGCCCGTGGGTGGGTGGGTGGGGAACCGGCAAGGTGGCGGTGGTGTTGTGGGGGGGGGAGGGGCGGGGAGGACCGGGCGATTCACTGTGACCGCCCTCACTCAGTAAATAGCTCCATTCAAATGCAGAAAGCTGTCGGGTAAAGTCAGAGCCTCGGACCTCGCCTCGGGCTTCTTCGACTGCCCCACCCTTACTGAGGCCGCAGCCCGCGAACCACGGGAAGGGAGGGTGTTGGAGGAGCCGGCCGGCCCCGGTCTGTCCGGGGCGCAAAGAGCCCCCTCCGTTGGCCAAGCCTGGAAAGCTCCCTCCCTCCACCGTTAGAGAATCATGGGGTGGGGGGGGGGGATCAAGGGGCGCGAGGCCCCGACCGAGCGGGACGGGGCGGGGCGGGAGGCGGGGAGCGGCTGAGGGGCCCGAGTCCAGGGCCCAAGTCTTAGAGAATCCGGGCGGGCGGGGCTCAGCGGTGGAGCAGCGATCTCGAACCCAGGAGATCGGGGTTCGATTCCCGGTCAGGGCACATGCCCGGGTTGCGGGCTAGGCAGCGGGCCCATGACTCTCTCCTCATCGATGTCTCTGTCCCTCTCTCCCTCCCTCGCCTTTCCTCTCTCTGAAATCAATCAAGATATATTCCAAAAAAAAAAAAAAAAGAAAAAGATTCCATTTTAAAAAGAAGGAGCCAAGGGTTGGAGGACCGTGGGTGGAGGGGTGGGTGGACGAGGAGAGAGGAACCAAAGCATTGATATGCCTGTCGGCACAACCCAAGGACGCGGACCATGGCGGGGAGTGGGACGGGGCCGAGTGGGTCATCGGGGAGGGAAAGGGACATCGGTGAGCTATGAAGCAAAAATTAAATAAATAAAAAGAAGGGAACACGGCGCTCTTACGAACTCTTTCCCAACACACTCCAGAGAAAAATGCCGACACAAGGAAAAAAAGGAAGGCTTCTCGGTCACCCCGGAGCCTCCCAGGGTGAAGGGTCAGGGTTCGTTCCCTTTCGCCCACGAGACGGATAGGATAGGCTAGGCGGTGGGAACGTAGTCCACGCGAGAGACAAGGTCTAAAGCGACCAGGCCTCCTTCCGTCTCTGTTGCGCGGACCTAAAACACCATGCTTATGGCTCGGCTCGCTCTTCAGTGGTTCTCTTTCTTTTAAAGTGTTCCGCGTGACGGCCATCTTAGCCCTTCTCTTTGTCCGCAGCTCCAAAAGATTCCACCTCCCCTTCCAATCACCCGCAGGAAACAAGCGGCATTTTCCAGGTCTCAGGTTTTCCCGGACGTCGATGTGGACAGGGCTTGGAAAAGAAATGAGGATTTTTAAGAAGGGCTCTTCAGTGTAAGGAACCATAATCGAACGTATTTTGCTCAAGTCAACAGATTTATTTATTTATTTATTTATTTATTTATTTACCCAGGATTTGTCCTCCACCAGAAAAGAAAGTTTGAAAATAAAAACCCTCTACTGGGTAACTCTTTGGTTAGGTGAAATCAGTGTTAGCCACTTGTCAGTTTAGGACTCCAAACAGTTCCACCCAATGCCGGTGAAGAGTAGATGCTTTTCATCTTTATAAAATGTTTGCCTGTTTTTGTGTACTATTTTATTTATTTATTATTTTGGTTAAATGCGCACGTGCTCAAACGGATGGTCCAAACTTCCAACGTTCAAATCATAAAGGAGTATGTCTGTTCCTCCCTTTCCACCCCTCCTGCCTTTCTTCCTCCCTCCCCACCGCACCCCACCACACCCCCAAGTCTTAAGATGCCTCAACCTCTCTCTCTGTCTGTCTGTCTGTCTCTCCCCCTCCCTCCCTTCCTCCTCCTCCCTGTCTCTTAAATCAAGAGAGATATAGTAAAAAAAAAAAAAAAAAAAAAAGCATGTAAAACATCTAAAACTATAAGGTAGCAAACAGGATCCCCGGACAGCATTCCGGCTTCTAACGTGCCATCCTCCTACCATCGCAGCTACAGGGATCACAGCAGCTTCTTGGTATCAGGTGGAGAAAGATGAGCCGAGTGATCGTCTCAGGTAGCAAAACGGATCATGGCTCTTAACTTCCTGGTCCTCCAGTGTATGAATCGGCTATTGCTGATCTTCTTGGGGGGGGGGGGGGGGCGGCACCTGGTCAATGTAAAAACATGGGAAAAGGTGGGGGGGAAATGACGAGATTGGCCTCATGCATATGGGCCAGAAAAAGTGCCCACGGATACATTCTCTTTCTGGAGCCTAGTCCGTGATTCCCTTGATCCTAGTCATGAGTCTGAACGTAAAACAGGGAGTATAGAACAAAAAGAGGAGGCTCCTATAGCAGAGGAAAAATGGGATGGAGGAGAGAATGTACGGGGGGGGGGGGGGAGGGGGCAAGGATCTCGAAGGGGATGCCGAGGAGCTCCCGCCAGAAGAGCAGGCCGAACTAGATGACGCAGCTGCTCGTTAACAATCATGACGATCGTCTCTATCCAGCTATGACCGATACAAGTGAGGAAGTAACTCCAGAGATTGTCGGGCAGTTTGACGAGATTGGTGCGATCGTGACACGCTTCGGAACAAAAGCCAACTTTCCCTTCCGCTTCGCCTGCCTCTCCACGGAAAGGAGACGATCGGGATAATTCCAGATTGAATAACGATGACAGGGAAAATAATGTCAATGATCCACGTATGGAAAAACAGATCAAGGATACCCTATCTCCGCTGCCAAGAACGCTCTTGAAAGCGCAAGAGAGCGGAGAGGAGGTGTGGAATTCTGGGCTGGCCATCTTTCCGGTCTCTGAGCAGCCAAACCCTAATCACCCTAATCAGGTGCAAAGATATGACACCCCTTTGTCATTCCAAATGTGAAAGGAGCTAAAACAGGCTACAGCTCGATAGGGGCCCGCTGCTCCGTAGACTTTGACCATCCTAGAAAACATCGCTACTGACGCTTTCACTAACCCCTAACCATTGGAGATCTCTAGCTAAAGCACGTTTCACAGGAGGAGACAATTTATTACGGAAATCGGAATTTTAGGATCGTTGTCATGAGGCTGCAAACAGAAACAGGGCAACACACCATATTCCTATCACTGATGAGATGTTACTAGGAGAAGGGCCTCACTGGACCAATGACGCTTCTCCTCCAAGGAAGGCACTGACCTCTAAGGCCTGGCGTCCATTGCCTACACCTGGCAGGAAATCAGAAGAACTAGCCCCAATAAGGCAGGGACCTGATGAGCCTCACCAAGATTTTGTTTCCAGATTGCTTCAGGCAGTTAGCCGCTCAGTGCCTGACGGAGAGGCGGGAATGTTGCCGGTAACACGGCCGGCTTAGGAGAATGCAGATTCAGCACGTCAGTCTGCTGTTAGACCTTGGAAAAAGAAGGGTTCGCTATCGGACTATGGACGTTCTCTGTGCCGATATCGGACCATCGTAGATACCGGGGTTGACATTAGCTGCAGCGCTGCAAGGAACGACTATTCGAGGAGTCACGGAACAGCCACAGAGAAGTCAGGGAAAAGGAAGCGGTAACTGCTACAGCCGTGGCAAGTCAGGGCCTTCCGGTAAGGATGGTAGAAATAGGAATAACAGCAACGAACGAGTGAGACAACCAGGACCGTGCCCAAGATGTAAAAGAGGAAAGCATCGGGCTCACATGTGCAGGTCAAAGATGGACATCGACCGCAAACCCTGACGGCGGTCGGGAAACTACGAGAGGGGGGCAGCCTCGACCCCCTCAAACGATCGGGGCCGTGTCAGCCTACCCACCCCAGGGATGACCGGAGACCAAACAGGGAACGAGCCGCGCTAGGAAGCGCAGGACTGGACCTCCGTCCCGCCGCCCGCTACGTATTAACACCCGAGGTGGGACCCCGAGCCGTACCCACGGGGGTATACGGGCCTCTGCTAAGAGACACTGTAGGCCTCTTAGTAGGACGTAGCGGGTGAACAAGGAGGGGACTTCAAGTTTTTCCGGGCGTCCTAGATTCTGACTATACCGGGGAGCGAAAGGTCACGCGTATAGCTCCTCTCGATAGCGTGACATTCGCCCCTGAAGTGAGAATCGCGCAATGGATATGATTGCCCTTTCGGAAGACAGGAGGAGTTGTATCTCAACAGGAGAGGGGAAATCATGGCTCTGGCCCTTCCGATAGAGCCCACTGGATTCAAACAGTGGGGCCCGAGAGACCTGAAAGAGAACTGCCGAGCGATGGTAAGAAACGGAATGGATTGCTAGACACAGGAGCTGACGTTTCAGTCATTAGTCAGCGATACTGGCCATCCCGGTGGCCTGTGCAACCTGCTATGACTTCTTCGCCGGGAATTGGACAGGCTCCATCCATCCGCGCTGCAAAGTACACAGGTTCTGACACGGCGAGATGCGGGGGGGAAAGCCCGGTGCATTTCAACCTTATGTATTGCCTTTTCTGCCACGTCATCTGTGGGGCCGAGACGTTCTCAAAAATATGGGAGTGTTCTTGTCTAGCCCCAATCCTAAGGCAGCTAGCTCATCGTATGTTAGACCCAGGTTACATGCCGGGCGGGGCAGGGACCGGGCCAAGACGGCCAGGGGGGTAGAACGGCCCATTCCCTGCCAAGGCCAACTGACAAAACAAGGTCTTAGCTGTGACTCCAGTGTGTCCTGAAGGTCACTGCTCTTCCTGCCTCACCCGGCCACCTGACAATCCCGTATTGGGTGGGGCCGTGGCCTCTCTCAGAGGAAAAAATTCAAGCAGCCCGGCAATTGGCGCAGGAACAGTCAGCTCAGGGGCACATGGAGGAATCTAAATAGTCCTTGGAATACACCTATATTTGTTATTAAGGGAAAAAAATCTGGAAAGTGGAGGCTATGACAGGATTTAAGTGCAGTAAATAAGACTACGGAAACGATGGGGCCTTTCCCACCAGGTCTGCCCTCTCCGGTGGCCGTTCCCGCGGGATGCCGTTGAATAGTATTCGACGTGAAAGACTGCCGTTTCACCATCCCGTTCTACCCCGCAGATTGTAAAAGATTTGCCTTCGGCGTTCCTTCCGCCCATTTTAAGGAACCGATGCGGAGAGATCGCTGGAGAGTTTTGCCCCGGGGCGTGGCGAACAGTCCCACACGGCGTCCAAAATTTGCGGCTACGGCCACGAAAGAGAATCGAAGGATACATCCGGAAGCCCACGTCATCCATTCTACGGATGATGTTTTCGCGGCTCATCGTGATCTAGAAAACTTAAAAGTGATTTACTCAGAGTTAAGCACTTCAACTAAATAGATCTGGCCTCGTCCTAGCCCCCGAAAAGGTTCAACAGGCCACGCCTTATCATCACTCAGGGCAACCGATCGAAGGGCGGAAGGAAAGTAAGGCCACAAAGATTTCAGTTCGGAACAGACAATCTATCCACCCTGGTTGATTTCCAAAAAACTTTTGGGGGACGTGAATTGGCTAAGGCCTTCTTTAGGCTTAACCACGGGTGAATTAAAAGCACTCTTTGACACACTCCGTGGCGACCCTGACCTCGAGAATTAACCGTGGAGGGACAACGGGCTCTAGAGACGGCAGAGAAGGCTATCGTCGGAATGGATGACACAAGAGCCTGGCAACTCATCATCTTACCTACCCATTCTCCGCCCGCTGGGCTGTCTTGGCAAGAAGCTCCACTAGAAGGGATTCATTTACCTTCCTCCAGAAAAATGGTGATCACACCTTGTGCCCCATCGGTGGCCCCATGAACATCGCAGGGTAGAAAAAGAGCTCTAGAGTTTTTTGGGAAGCAGCCTGCCGCTGTTACGGTGCCTCGCGCTTCCGTGCAGCCGCAGCGGTTGTGGCAAAATGAAACTTTACGGCAGCTCGCTTTTGCAGATGACAGTGGGCAGATCGACTGCCGTTATCCATCAGAGAAATGATGACAGCGATTCATTCAAAACCCTGTGATATTCCCACAGATGATCTCTCGAGAACCTCTGACTGATGCTCTTTGAGTGTTGACTGATGGGCCCGACGTCTGGAATCGCCAGCTATGTCGTCAATAATCGGGGCCGTCCATCGAAGACTCGAGAAACCTCTGCACAGACCGTAGCGTTAGTAGCTGTCATTGCAGGATGTCAACGCTTGCAAGACGTCCCATGTAGTTTGTACACAGATTCTGAATACACTGTATCTATCCTTCGAGGTTTGGAGACGGCTACCCCGACTGACAGGGATCCCTCTACAGTCATAACCGCTCTCTTGTCTTGACGGCAACTGATTGAGCCACGAACCTCACCCTGTTCTGTGGGACATATCGGAGCTCACTCAGTGCTCCCCGGACCTTTCGCAGAAGGAAATGCGCAAGCAGACATGTTGACTCGTGGCGCTTCCTTAGTCATTTCCTCTGTTGAACAAGCACGAGCCGCACACGCTCCGCATCATCCAAATGCTTCGGGTTTAAGAAAACGATTGAACACGACCCGTGAAGCCGCCCGACGAATAGGAAAGGAGCGTCAAAACTGTCCCGAGCCCATGCCCCTCGCACCTCAGTACGGTGTGAATCCACGGGGATGGCTCCCAGGACATATCTGGCAGACGGATGTTACTCCTATAGCCGAATTCGGTCGCCAGTCATTTGTGCACGTCACAGTGGCTACTTATTCTGGATCTTTAGTGGCAAGCGCGCATCCTGGGGAAAACACGAGACGGGTTATCTGTCATGTATTATCATGTTTTGCCATCTCGGGCATTCCAAAAATTCTAAAAACCGACAATGGGCCTGCGTACGCTCGAAAAACTTTTACAGAGTTTCGTGCAACTTTCCAAATGACTCCTATCACAGGCATTCCTTATCATCCTCGGGGCCGGGGGATCATCGAGCGAGCCCACGGGACCTCAAAGGCTCACACTGCAAAAGTAAAGGAGGGGGAATATACCTGCCATTCTCCTAGTAAAATACTTCATCTCTCTTTATGGACCCTTAATTTTTAAAAATCGGATGCAGAAGGTTTCTCAGCAGCTGAGCGGCATCGGAGACCCCCCCCCCCCCCCCCGTGGATGAACTGATCGAAACACCTGGAGGATTTGTGGAGACCTTACCGCCAACGGAGCACGGGCGAGTTCAACCTAATGTACGGAAGTTAGCAGCAAACACGGACATTGTCGCAGTGAGACGTAAAGATGAGACTCATCCAAACGGGAGCCATTCTGTTAAAGGAGGTTTAGCCCGTGTTCCTCCTCCTTACGTATGACTGTTAGGTAAGGTTTGGATGAAGAAATTAGCTGATTCTTGCACCATCAAGTGTGTACGCTGTACCCTCACAAACTGCGTGTCTAGTGCTCATGCAAACTCGGATTGGTTGGCATCGCACCAACCTGCGTTCGTGACGCTTCCAGTCGAGAGGCAAGGACGCCGGTATGCTGCAGGTAGAGCCCAAGAGATATACCTCGGCGCGGCGGCCGACGCAACGCCGTGAGCGCACTCCGGCAAACATGCTTCCTTGGCACGCCAGGAAGTGGCAGCGCCCGCCTGAGGCATCTCTAAGAGGCCGCGTCCACAATACCCTGACCTTGTGCTCCATCGGGCGCCCAGCTGGACGTGTCACCATCCCACTGGCCAGATACCCTTTCTAGACTAAGAGACCATAGAATCACTCTGAATGGGGGTGGGATAGGGTAAAGACCATCTTACGGGGATATGGAGTTAAGGCAACGTATCTATTGACGTTGCATGCTGATATAAATGCTATAGAAGGCTGCTCCTCTCGATACCTCACCCGCAGACTTAGCAAAAGAACTGTTTGACAAGTTTTCTGATATGATCTCTACACATAGTTTACCTTCACGATTCTATTCTGGTATTATGTTGTTGGCCGGAGTGTTCATGTTCCTATGTTTATTCCCGGTCTGTGTCCAAGCGGAAACACAAAGCCTCTCAGAGCTGCAGACAGGCGTCCACTGGCTCCAGGGAAAAAGGAAAGAAGGGGGAGCCGTTGGGAGCCGGTGACGCGTCTGGACACGGTCCACGCCACCTGAGGGTCTGGAGTCAGAGACTCGACCCTCCCCACGATGACCCTGGATACGGAGAGCCCGCCACGCGTCTGGACGTGGCCCACGTGGCCCGAGGGCCTGGAGCCAGGGACTCCACCCTCCCCGCAGGTTCCCGTGGGGAGCCGAAGAAATGAAGATCAGTGACACAGGTCTGAGCTCACGCAGGAGGCAGGACGTTGACCCTGAAAGTGTGTTTGTGCAGCCTGGAAAGAACTACTCTGTATCACCCTCCCCTCCTTACCGGTTGTTTGTTACTCACTCTATAATAAAGGCGTTGAAGCCATTGGGGGCTGCACCTCATCGGAGGGCAGCCCTCCCGATCCCATAACTGCGATTGTCTCTTTCATTCCCACCGCTCAAACTCAGATCTGTTCGTCTTTCAGGCTGCTTCCTGACAATTCCCCAATGCTGTCGACTGGGCTCTGGGCTCAGGCCGGGAACAGAGAGGGGCCGCGTCCTACACGCACCCGTTGTTCCCCAGAGGAGTCCCCATCAGAGCAGAAAGGAGGGGCGTGCAGCCGTCCCAAGGCCAGAGAAACCTTCGTGTGGCCAGGGCCCAAGGCAAGCAACATCCACTGAGGGGACAGGTGTGTCTCCTGTGTTCATCGTCACGTATGAAATGAGGGGCCAAACCGCTCCTCTCCGGAGCAGGATCTGAACCCTTTGGGATTCTGCTTCCAGGCGGCGGTGGGCGACGGGGGCGGGGGGGGGGGTTGTTGTTCAAGGCAAGTCACCGAAACGCTCTGTGCATAGGCATGTTTCTCACGTGGACACACCTCTGTAGTAAGGAGAGAGGTTTCCAGAACGAACTGAGTGACAGGAGCGAGGAGCGCCCAGCCGGCGCCAGGGGAGGCAAGCGGGCAGGCAGGCAGGCAGGCAGGCAGGCGGGCGGGCGGGCGGGCGGGCGGGGACTCTCTAGTCCCATGGTCCGAGTCCCCTCCGCTCCCCTCCGCCCCACCGCCGTCTCCCCAGGCCTACTTCTCAACCAGAGAGGCAGAGGGGAGGGCGGTCCCAGAGCACATCTCTTGTCCTCCACAAACACCTCGCCGCCTCGGCCGCTTGGCCTGAGATAGCCAGCCACCCGGCTCTCCCCCTGCCCGATTGATTTTCCTGCGGCCCAGAGGCCCGGTTCAGGACCGAGGATGAAACCCCTACCCCCCGGTTCCCCAGCCGGACGGGCCCGTGGGTGGGGGGGTGGGGAACCGGCAAGGTGGCGGTGGTGTTGTTGGGGGGGGGGGGGGCGGGGAGGACCGGGCGATTCACTGTGACCGGCCTCACTCAGTAAATAGCTCCTTTCAAATGCAGAAAGCTGTCCGGTAAAGTCAGAGCCTCGGACCTCGCCTCGGGCTTCTTCGACTGCCCCACCCTTACTGAGGCCGCAGCCCCGCGAACCACGGGAAGGGAGGGTGTTGGAGGAGCCGGCCCGCCCCGGTCTGTCCGGGGCGCAAAGAGCCCCCCTCCGTTGGCCAAGCCTGGAAAGCTCCCTCCCTCCACCGTTAGAGAATCATGGGGCGGGGGTGGGGATCAAGGGGCGCGAGGCCGCGGGCGGAGCGGGGCGGGGCGGGGCGGGGCGGGAGGCGGGGAGCGGAACGGCTGAGGGGCTGGGGTCCAGGGCCCAAGGGTTAGGTCAACCGGCCGGGCGGGGCTCAGCGGTGGAGCAGCGATCTCGAACCCAGGAGATCGGGGTTCGATTCCCGGTCAGGGCACATGCCCGGGTTGCGGGCTAGGCAGCGGGCCCATGACTC
>NW_027669787.1:110000-172489 GCF_964146895.1 Miniopterus schreibersii | reverse complement strand
CAATCCATGAGCATGGTATATTCTTCCACTTGTTTAAATCTTCCTCTATTTCTTTTTTCAGTGTCACGTAGTTTTCCGAGTACAGGTCTTTTACATCCTTGGTTAAGTTTATTCCTAGGTATCTTATTTTTTTAGTTGCAATGGTAAATGGTATTGCTTTTTTCGTTTCGCTCTCTGAAAGTTCATTGTTGGTGTATAAGAATGCCATTGATTTCCGGATGTTGATTTTGTATCCGGCTACCTTTCCAAATTTGTTTATCAAATCTAGTAGTACTTTGATGGAGTCTCTAGGGTTTTCTATGTACAGTATCATGTCATCTGCAAATAATGACAGTTTTACTTCCTCCTTTCCAATTTGGATACCTTTTATGTTTTCCTCCTGTCTGATGGCTATGGCGAGGAGTTCCAGTACTATGTTGAATAAGGGTGGTGAAAGTGGACATCCCTGTCTTCTTCCGGTTTTTAATGGAAATGGTTTGACTTTTTGCCCGTTGAGTATGATGTTGGCTGTAGGTCTGTCGTATATGGCCTTATGTTGAGGTATGATCCCACTATTCCCACTTTGCTGAGAGTTTTTATCAGAAATGGGTGCTGGATTTTGTCGAATGCTTTTTCTGTGTCTATTGATATGATCATATGATTTTTGTCCTTCATTTTGTTTATGTGATGTATCACATTTATTGATTTGCGGATGTTGTACCAGCCTTGCATCCCTGGAATAAATCCCACTTGGTCATGATGTATGATCTTTTTAATGTATTGCTGGATCCGGTTTGCTAGTATCTTTGTGAGGATTTTAGTATCTATGTTCATCAGGGATATTGGCCTGTAATTTTCTTTCTTTGTAGTATCTTTATCTGGTTTTGGGATTAGGGTGATGCTGGCCTCATAAAAAGAGTTTGGGAGTTTTGCCTCCTCTTGAATTTTCTGGAATAGTTTGAATAGAATAGGTGTTAATTCTTCTTTGAATGTTTGGTAGAACTCGCCTGTAAATCCATCTGGTCCAGGACTTTTGTTTGCTGGGAGTTTTTTGATTACTGCTTTGATTTCATTAGTTGTTATTGGCCTATTCAGGTTTTCTGCCTCTTCTTGATTCAGCTTTGGAAGGTTGTATGCTTCTAGGAATTTTTCCATTTCCCCATGTTGTCCAATTTGTTGGCATATAGTTGCTCATAATATTTTCTTACAATGCTTTGTATTTCTGTTGGGTCAGTTGTTATATCGCGTCTTTCATTTCTGATTTTATTTATTTGGGTCCTCTCTCTTTGTTTCTTAAGTGAGTCTGGCTAAAGGTGCATCAATCTTATTTACCTTTTCAAAGAACCAGCTCTTGGTTTCATTGATTTTTTGTATTGTTTCTTTAGTCTCTATGTCATTAATCTCTGCTCTGATTTTTATTATTTCCTTCCTTCTGCTTCCTTGGGGCTTTTCTTGCTGTTCTCGTTCTAGTTCTTTTAGTTGTTGTGTTAGATGGTTCATTAGATCTTTTTCTTGTTTCTTGAGATAGGCCTGTAATGCTATGAATTTTCCTCTCAGGACTGCTTTTGCTGTGTCCCATAGGTTTTGGGTTGTTGTCTGTTCATTTTTGTTGCTTTCCATGAAGTGTTTGATTTCTCCCTTGATCTCCTTGGTAACTCATTCATTGTTTAATAACATGCTATTTAGCATCCATGCGCATGAATATTTTTGAGTTTTTTTATAGTGGTTGATTTCTAGCTTCATGGCATTGTGATCCGAGAAGATGCTTGATATGATTTCAATCTTCTTATATTTGTAGAGACTTGCCTTGTGCCCTAACATGTGGTCTATTTTTGAGAATGTTCCATGTGCACTTGAGAAGAATGTGTGTTCTGGTGCTTTGGGGTGAAATGTTCTGTAAATGTCAATTAAATCCATTAAGTCTAGTGATTCATTTAAGGTCTGCGTTTCCCTGTTGATTTTTTGTCTTGATGACCTGTCCAGTGCTGACAGTGTGGTGTTAAAGTCCCCCACTATGTTTGTGTTGCTGTCAATCTCCCCTTTAAAGTCCCCCAAGAAATTTTTTATATATTTAGGTGCTCCTGTATTGGGTGCATAAATGTTTATAAGGGTTATTTCCTCCTAATGGATTGCTCCCTTTAGTAATATGTAGTGACCATCTTTGTCTCTCATTATGGTCTTTATTTTGAAGTCTGTTTTGTCTGAAATAAGAATTGCTACTCCAACTTTCCTTTCCTTTCCATTTGCATGGAATATTTTACTCCACCCCTTCACTTTTAGCCTGTGTGAGTCTTTTGCTCTCAGGTGGGTCTCTTGTAGACAGCATATATTTGGGTCTTGTTTTCTTATCCATTCAGCTACCCTATGTCTTTTGATTGGACCGTTTATTCCGTTTACATTTAAGGTTACTATTGATATCAACTTATTTAATGCCATTTTCCCCCTTTATGCTGATGTACCTTTCTCTCACTATTCCTTCTTTTTTCTTAAAGCAGTCCTTTTAGCATTTCTCGCAATGCTGGTTTCGTGGAACTGAACTCCTTTAGCCTTTTTTTGTCGGGGAAGCTTTTTATTTCACCTTCAAGTTTAAATGATAGCCTTGCTGGATAAAGTAGTCTTGGTTGCATGTTCTTGCTTTTCATTACTTGCAGAACTTCATGCCACTCCCTTCTGGCCTGAAGAGTCTCTGTTGAGAAATCAGCTGTCAGCCTTATGGGGGTTCCCTTGTAGGTCACTGCTTGTCTCTCTCTTGCAGCCCGTAATATTTTCTCTTTGTCCTTGCCATTTGCCATTTTAATTACGATGTGTCTTGGAGTGGGTCTCTTTGGATCCCTCTTGTTTGGGACCCTCTGTGCTTCCTGAATTGGTGTGGCTTTCTCCTTTGACAGCCTAGGGAAGTTTTCTATAATTATTTTCTCCACCAAGTTCTCTATCCCTTGTTCTCTTTCCTCCCCCTCTGGCACTCCTATAATGCGAATGTTGTTTTGCTTAATGTTGTAACAAAGTTCCCTTAGACTGTCCTCACGTTTTTTAAGTTGTTTTGCTTTTTGCTGCTCTGATTGTGTGATTTGTTCTACCTTGTCTTCTAAGTCACTTATTCTATCTTCTGCTTCATTGAGCCTGCTTTTAATTCCTTCCAGTGCATTCTTGAAATCAGATACAGCATTCTTTATCTCTGAGTTTTATTTATGGTATGTATCTCCTTTTTCATATTTTCACTAAGTTCCTCGATCTTATCATCTAGAGTCTTCTTAAGTTCCTTGAACAACTTCATCATCCATACTCTGAACTCCATTTCTGATAGCTTGCTTAACTCCATCTCATCAAAGTCTTTTTCTGGTGTTGTTTCCTTGTCTTTAATTTGGGGGTTGTTTCTTTGTCTCCCCTTTTTGCTAGGTCTTAGTGTTTGTATCTATATATTAGATATATTTGCTGACCCCCAGCCTTGTGGGATGGGATTTTGTCTTGTGGGTCTAGTGGAGCCCAGAGGTGTGTTTTCCTTATACGTCTGAGCTCTTTACTCTAGTCGTGACCCTCTTGTGGGTGCCCCTTTTGTGGTTTCTTTATGTTCTCCTGTTGTGGTTGGGTCTAGATTGTTGTTGGTCAGTCCTTGGGAGGACCCTTCTCTCAGGTTGGCTAACTGTGTCTCAGCCCCCACCTCGATGTGTAAGCTGTTGTACGGGTGCTGGCAAGGCAGGCCAATGCACAACTAAAATTCCAGGAAACAGGAGGTATTTTACAAAATATCTTGACAGTAATAATGAAAATGACTCATGTGAAAATAGAACTGGGAGAGTGAAGGGAGAACACAACACACCCACCCCCGCACACACACATACAGAGAGAAAAAAAGAAAAAAGAAAAAAAAAAGGTGCTTAACAAAAACAAAAAAAGAAAAGTAACGCTTAGAGAGAGAGAGATGTATATAGTTGTTGATACTGGTGAAAAATTAGAAACTAATAATAAACTAAAATGTAAAAAATAGAGAAGCTACTGGGAGGTAATAGAAGCAGAGAAAATATTCTGAAAGGAGGGCCAGCAAAGAATTAAGAGCGAGAATAGAAATATGATAGTTGAAAATGAGAAAACAAAAATACAATAAACAGAATAGGAGAAACTAACAGTCAGACAGGAAGACAGAAGGGAGCCTAATGAAAGAATGAAAGAAAAGTAGGAAAAGAAAAAAGAAACAGAAGAAAAACGTTATGCCAATGGATTGAGAAGAGAGAGAGAGATAAAGCCGGGCAGGGAGGGAGCACAGTAGGAAATTTGGGGGAAACTATAGAGGGAAGCAGTAAACTTGGATATAATGATAAAGTCCCAGTCGTTGAGCAGGGATATCAAGAAAGTCTTGATATTAGAAGCAAGGATACAAGAAAACAAAGCAACTATTCAAAACAAAACTGAAAAACAAACAAAGCAAAACAAAATTCTTTTATAAAAAGGAGAAAAAGGAAAAAAAAATTAGTTAAAAAAAAAGTGTAGAAAAAAAATTTATTATAAAATTTAAAAAAGAAGAAAAAACAAAGTTTTCTCCCCTTTCTTTTCTTCTTAAGGAAAAAAGAGAAAAAATAAGTGAGCCCACAAACAAAAATCAAACAAAAAAGTCCCCAAAACCAAAAAAACACAAAACCATACAAAAGAAAAACAAAAACAGCAGAAAAAACAACAACAAAAAAAACGGTAGTCAATCAGGTGAGTTTTTTTTTTTTTTCTGGGCAACTTATGTTGTCTGAGGGTCACTGCTTTGTGTGCTGATTTCAGTTCTCCTGGGAGGTGTTTGTGTATCACCCCAATGTGGGACGCCGTCTAGTTTTGGCTCTGGTGCCCTTAGGTAGATGATTGATCTGAGTCTCTCCGTGGGCCACCTCCTCTTGTCAGCTATTTTGCAATCTTGTGGTTGCCTGGTCTTACTCCAGAGTCTTCTGTAGAGTCTTTAGGGTGCAGGGTGGCTAGTGTAGCTCAGGGTGTCACTCCCCTTAGAGGTGTCGCTGTCAGGCGCTCACTCTGCGGGGGTTAGTCTCTGCTTCACTGCCAGCTCCTCAGTCCCTCCCCTGTCCTCTGATTCTAGTTCCCCAGGCTCTGTCCTGCTGCAGGTTCAGATTGATTTCAGCCTGTTGCCTTTTCTGTGTGGGCCGTTTCAGCAGCCTGGGCTCAGTGGGTTTGATTAAAAACACCTTCTGATGAGCCCTTTGCCTGCCCAGCCCCCTGCAGGGGTTTTCAGCGTTTCCCCCAGTTCCCAAACAACAGTCCCTGAGAGTCTTATTCTTATAAATTCCTCCTCTGAGCTGTTCTCCCTTCCCCCTCAGGACTGTGCCCTGGGGGACGTCTGGGGAGTCAGTGAGCGGTACCCACCCCTTTCCTGTTGGGAGGGGGTGCTCCTGAATGCTGGAGAGGCCGGAGGGGTCCGCCCCTCCCTACTCAGCTCTGGTTAGCAGGTCGCACCCGGCCCACCCCTCAGACCATCTCCAGTGCAGACCCCGACCCCAGCCTCCGCTGGTCTGTCCGTGCAGTGCCAGCCGGGAAGGTGGGAACCGGTTCCCCATCAAACTTGCAAATGATCGAACTTGCAAAACGCACAAAGCAACACACAGGCAGAGTCCGCTCTGCAGGGTCCCGCCGCCCTCACTCTGAGGCACCCAGGGGAGGGGACCCAAAGTCAGCTCCACGCAGCTCCCTGCGCTGCTGGTCTCAGCAAAACTGGGGCAGCTTCAGGCGCCACCAGGGCGCCCCTCAGGGCTGGTCGCAGGTCCCAGCCTCCCGGCACCTGGAGCTCAGGGCGGGAGGGCTCCTCCCATTCCCCGCACCTCGCAGATTCCGTGCTTTTGGGGCTCAACACAGTGCCCCTCAGGGAGGCAGAGGGCCCGTGTGCGGCTGCTCAGCGCAGTCCTCTGGTCCCTTGCCACTTGAGTGCCACAGCCCTTGGGACAGCCTTCCCTATGGTCGGCACCCCGAGCGCCAGACGCTGGTCGCAGCCGCGACTAGAGGCTTTGTTTCCTAGGAAGGTGTCCCCTCCCAGACTCAACGCTCCCCTGGGATCGCCTGCCCTGTGCGCGGGGCGCTCCTTCCCCTCTTCGCTCTGGGTGTGGGGTCCCCGCTTTTGGATGCCGTCTGCACTCCCGAGGGGAGGGAGCTTTGCCGCCTCCAAGCCTCTGGGCTCGGAGCCCAGCACAGGCTTCAGGGGGTCTCCCCCTTCCTACGCCCCCCTCTTACCGGACTCCGTGATGTGTCTTTAGTGCTCCCCACTTGCACTCCATCCACTCAGGTGTGTTTGTCTGGTTTTTTCAAGCTGGTTGTGTAGGATTTTAGGATTAAATCGAGTCCGTGGCTGGGAGCGGGGTCGCTCTGCCGCTTCTCACAGTGCTGCCATCTTCCGACCTCCTGGAACATTTTTTAAAGTGACCCTATTTTGCTGTGAAGCAAATTCAAACTAAAAAGGATTAAAATTATATAAAGGATTTTTCTTGCTCTTGTTGCATTTAGTCTAGGAATCAGTAACAAAAGTTAACTAGAAAGTCCTTGTATTTAGAAGTTATGAAATACACTTCTAATTAACCCCCCAAAAAAATCACAATTGGAGTTAGAAAATAATTAGAACAAAATAATAAAAATACTACATAACAAAACTTAAAGAAAAATGTGCAGTCTTAATCACATATTAGGAAAAGAGAAAAGCTGAAAATTTGCAATTTTTACACGCATCCTAAGAACCTAAAAATAGTAAATTAAATCCACGGAAGTAGAAGAAAGGAAATGTGCATGACAGTCGTCTGGAAGGCTGTGTACTTAACACGAAAGCAGTTTTTACCTCTTGGGGTAGGATTATTGAATTAATTTTATTTTCCTGTAAGGTTTAAGTAAGCTGCAACAAGCAAAGCCACTTTCATTTTTTAAAACAAGTACTAGAGGAAAACATGGGATAGTTTTAAAAATTTTAATAACCTAAATTGTTGTGGTGACAACACCAGAAACCCTTTCTTTGCTCATCCAGTTTGGTCTCTTGACAGTCAAGGGGGGGAAATTCTTTTAAATTGCTTAGCCCAACATCACTCCTTTTCTAGCTTGCACTTCTCTTTGTGTGCAATTGCGGTAGTTCTGATATTGGAAACTCCTAAGCTTTTGACCTCTACAATTGACCTGAGCCTGGGTCTGCCATTTACAAGCAATGTTCTTTTGGACATGGAGCAAACCTCTCGGAGTCTTTGTTTTGTTACTAATAAATTTCTCGTTTTTATATTTACAACATTCATTGCTGAAGGACCTAAGCTTAAGGCTGACTCTGCTCCTGAGAGCATGTAAGGTTGGACCTCAAATGGTCAAGTAAACTGGAATCAGAAGTTGTGCACTGCCTGGCCAGGTGTGGCTCAGCGGTTGAGCGTCGACCTAGGATCCAGGAGATCAAGGTTCGATTCCAAGTCAGGACACATGCCTGGGTTTTGGGCTTGGTCCTCAGCAGGGGGCATGCAGGAGGCAGACAGTCAATGATGACTCTCTCATCAGTGATGTTTCTATCTCTCTATCTCCCTCTCCCTTCCTCTCTCTGAAATCAATAAAGATATAATTTTTTTTTAAAAAGTTGTACACTACTAAATCTGGTGTATGGCCTAAAGGATGTGCTACCAGAAAGGTGGTCCCACAGGAAGTGCTCAGTTAACTGGGCACCTGAGACTGTACCCCAGAAACAGTTGGGGAACCCTTTTCTGGTCTTCGCAGTCTGGCTGTCCCTGCTTCCTGCCCCCCCCCTCACTTCAGGCCCCGCCCACCACACTGCTCATCTAATTTTCTCTAGGCTCCATCGCTCACCTAACTTTTGTTCTGACCCCAGGTCTCCCAACCAGGCCTACCGCTTGCATCGACACACTTCAATTGATGTCAACCTCCATACTCGCTTGACGTGTAAGCTTGTGATGGGCAGTTAGGCAGACAGGAACAGAGCAAGGGCGATAAGCCGGATACACAACATCATCATTGTGGAAAGCCCTGGGAGCCTAGCAAAGGGCAATTGTAGGTTGTGACCTCCCCCCAGGGTGGCCTTTCCTTTCCTAGCAGATTGTGGTTGGGACCCCATGACCTTTCCTCCCTAGAGATAACATCTAGGCCTCAGCCCTGTTTCAGGTCCAGGCCCAGAAAAGCAGCAAAACCAGCCACAGCTGACTTCAGGACCAGCTGCACTGTATGATGGCCCCTGCCCTGGGGCCAACCAGTCAACCAGTGGAGACCACAATCCTGAAAGGACACACCGGGATACCTGCTAAATATTATAATGACATTTTCCCCAGAGACCTCCCCTGAAATCGCCTCCCTTAAAACCACTATGATCGAGAACTCCTCCCTGGAGCAGCCCACACCTACATCTTTGCCTTTCCCTTTCCCTTTCCCTTCCCTTTCCTTTCTCTCCAACCCCCACCCAGACACATTAGCGTTAGCTTCCTCACTCCCAAGCCCCAAGGGCCCTTCCTTTGCCTCTATAACTTGTTCCCTAAGCCCATTTCTTCTAGAAATTATTTCTTCTACCTCTGTAATTTTATCAAATGTCCTCTTATAGTTCAGGTCTTGGCTCTGAGTTCTTTCCTAACCAGAACCCAAGTACCGAGTTTGCTGAACCCAGGTTTGGTCTTACCCCATGAGCCTAACACCTGGTGCTGTTCCTCTGCCTACAACACGCTGAGCAGCTCGGCCAGGACAAGCTTCTCAACTCAAGTACCAGGCTGCTGTTGGCCTCAAGTTCAGCCCTGACTCACACCTTTGTCCGGGCCCAACCTCTGGCCGCAGGACCAGACCCACCTCTCATGCTTTACTTTAGTTTTTAGTCGTCCATTTAAATGAACACATCCAGGAAGCAGGTGTAGTTGTGGACATGAAATTTAATGAAGAAATAAATTAATCATGTAGGCTTTATTAACTTAAGAAACATTCTGGCCCGGCCGGGCGTGGCTCAGCGGTTGAGTATTGGCCGAGGATCCAGGCAATCGGGGCTCGATCCCCTGTCAGGGCCTTGCAGGCGGCAGCTGAACAATGACTCTCTCATCATTGATGTTTCTGTCTCTCGCTCCCTCTCCCTTTCTCTCTCTGAAATCAATAAAAATACATTTTAAAAAAAATAAAAATAAAGATCGGGCCCTTCTGGCCAGTGTGGCTCACCTGTTTGAGCATCATCTCAGCACCGAGAGGTGGCCAGTTCCATTCCAGGTCAGGCACAGGCCCCGCGGAGGGTGTGCAGGAGGGAGGCGAGCGATGTTTCATTAATGTTTCTGTCCCCCTCTCTTTCTCTCTCTCTCCTTCTCTCCCCCCAAGTCAATAAAAAACATATTCAGAAGAAGAAGAAGAAGAAGAAGAGGAAGAAGAGGGGGAAGGCGATTAGGACCCCAGCAGGGTAGATCAGCTGGTTAGAGTGTTTCCGCCATAGGCCAAGGTTCTATGTCTGGCAGAGGGATTTTTTAAAACTTATAGGCACCTGGCTGGGCATGGCTCAGCGGTTGAGCGTCGACCTAGGATCCAGGAGATTGCGATTAGATTCCTGGTCAGGGAACATGCCTGGGTTGGGGGCTCAATCCCCAGTGGGGGGCGTGCAGGAGGCAGCCGATCAACGACTCTCTCATCATTGTTTCTCTCTCTCTCTCTCTCTCTCTCTCTCTCTCTCTCCTTTCCTCTCTGAAGTCAATAAAGACATGTTTTTTTTAAAACTTCCACTTCTGTCTCTCAAGCTCAGTAAGACTGTCATCCTCTGCTTGGGGCCTTGCTCAAGCCGGGAGTTTTCAAATTACATTGAATGGTACTTTTAAACATTAAAGTGAGATGTTATCCTGTCATTAAAACTCACTGGCAACGTTGTATAATATGCCTGAAAGTTCTGTCAAGGACCACAAAGAACAAATCCACTATGCGCTAGAAAATACTCCTTGGTAAAAAAGAGTACATTTTTTGTATGAATGAGTTACACTTGTCACAGTTGTTCACTAACATATTTTCTATTGTAACAAAAACAATTAGTAATGCTGAAACCTAACACCATGGGTCCAAGTCCACCTGTCACTACTTGAGCCAAAGCAAGCAGAGACAGGGTTGAATCATACATGAGCATTTATTCCAATAATGCCAGCCATATGAGGAAAACAGTCAGTCACCCTGGAAATTCTGCTCTCGCTCCTCACCAGTTGGCTGATTATATACCAGTGAGGAGAAGATAACTACCTGCAGCTGTGAGCTGCAAGTATAACAGAAAGGGGTGGGGAGGGTCTGCAGTCTGGCCTTCAAGAGCTCAAAGTCCGATAACAAGCGGCTCACTGTCTATGATGTTACAAACAGTGCAGGTCGTTCCTGGGACCAAAGAATTGTCAGCGTTCCTGAGGTAACCTCCCAGAGGGGGACAGGGCACAGCAACCAAATCAAAGAGTGTCCTGTTCTGGGTCTGTTCTCAAAATCTGTGTCTTTTGACAGTCCTGTTTTTCTTCTTGCAACACATCCTCCAGTTTCCCAGGGTATATAAGAAAACCTATCATTTATAGTTAGTAAGGTGAATAATTATTAAACTGTGACCCTATTCTTATTATGTGCCTTTCCCCGTTGTCAATGCAAGGCTAGAACCATGTGTGGGGAGCCGTTGTGGCCCCAGGCACGGAGGAGCTGCCTGGGTGAGCTGCAGATGTGCTCCCCTGCTCCCAGGGAGATGTGGGTGAGCTGCTGTGGCCCCAGGCACAGAGGAGCTGCCTGGGTGAGCTGCTGATGTGCTCCCCTGCTCCCTGGGAGATGTGGGTGAGCTGCTGTGGCCCCAGACACAGAGGAGGGGCCTGGGTGAGCTGCGGATGTGCTCCCCTGCTCCCGGGGAGATGTGGGTGAGCTGCTGTGGCCCCAGACACAGAGGAGGGGCCTGGGTGAGCTGCGGATGTGCTCCCCTGCTCCCGGGGAGATGTGGGTGAGCTGCTGTGGCCCCAGGCACGGAGGAGCTGCCTGGGTGAGCTGCAGATGTGCTCCCCTGCTCCCTGGAGATGTGGGTGAGCTCCTGTGGCCCCAGGACAGTGCCTGGGTGAGCTGCAGATGTGCTCCCCTGCTCCCAGGGAGATGTGGGTGAGCTGCTGTGGCCCCAGGCACAGTGCCTGGGTGAGCTGCAGATGTGCTCCCCTGCTCCCTGGAGATGTGGGTGAGCTGCTGTGGCCCCAGGCACAGAGGAGCTGCCTGGGTGAGCTGCAGAAGTGCTCTCCTGCTCCCTGACCCAGATCTTGAGGCACCAAGGTGATACTAATTTAGCTTGTGGCCATAAATTCTAGAAAGGCTTATTAGGAAGCTGGCCCCGGCCTGAAGGGTTAAGGGACAGTCAAGCCACATACCACGCCAAGGACTTAAGCCTCCCCAAAAAGTTCCTATTAGAAGCCGAGACAAAGGTAGTTACCAAGGTCTGAGCTCCTGCAAGAGGCAGGATGTTTACTCAGAAAGAGCAGTCCTAGGGCCTTAAAGGAGTTACTTTGTATCGGGCAAGGGGGAAGAAAACAGGACCGGGTGCTGTTCAGCAAAAACAACAGCACCGGAATAAAAAGAGCTTGGAAAATAAACTCGGGGCTGGCAGTTGGCAGCAGGCACGAGCTCAGCCCTCCTGATCCCATCTTTTTTGTGTCTGTCTTTTCTTCATCCTCACCCCTTCCTCAGGACCATTCGAATGTGCTGGCGGGCTCCGGCAACCATGCATCAAATAAATATATAAAATAAGTAATTGTTGTGCTCGCAGGACACCAAGAAACTCGAGACACGGAGAATGTAGAATTTAGGTGGAGATGCGGAGGACTGAGGCTCTGGAGGAGCTGCAACAACCCCCTTCACCATCCAGCGATTTTTATTGTGAGCTACAGAAAGACAGGTGTGAGAGACAGTGATCAGTAGAAGCCATAAAAGGTGCAAAAACAGGTGGCTTTGTTCTGAGAGCTGTATGCTTAACATTTTCCTTAAGGTCATAACTCTCCTGGGGTCAAGCTTCTCGGAACGATAAGGATCTGTTTTCAGTTCCTAGCAGAAATGTTTCCCGCCTTTCAAGGGGACATCTGCGATTCTGGGAAGCTTGCTAACCAATTCCTTCAGAGTTCATTTGTTGTTTGCTGATCTTTTCCTACATTCCCCCCTTTTTGTTTTTGCTGAATTTGCTGAAGCAGGATAGAGAAGGCAGCTGCTTTCTGCTGTCCTTTGGTGATTAAGTTTTGCGATCGGCGAGCTCCTCTCCAGACTATGTGTAGGAGACAAAAAGCAACACAACAGCAAATGAAAATTCCAGCCATACCTCCTCCTAATGCTTTAAGACTATTAAGAGGATTCAATTTTTGTAAGCCTTCCTGCAGCCCTTGTATTAAATCAGTCCCAGAAACTAGTTGTAGTTGATTTTGAAAAGTAGTAGAAATATGTTTTTGTACTATAGACCAAGGAAAGTGTGTTTGATTCCAAGGAACAGGAGTGACACAAAAGGTAGATGTGATCCAATCACATTTAAGATCCATCTGACATTGTAAACTAACTATTTGATCTCCTAACATAACTACAGCTTGTTCTAAATCTCCTAGTCTAGCATTAATTTCTGAGTGAATCCACCTCTGAGATGTCCGTAACTGCTCAGAGTTAGTGTGCCATTGCTGTATATAATGTGCAGTTTGCACGCTTTGGTGCAAGGCTACTCCAGCCGTAGCTGCAGTGGCAGTGAGAGCTATAAGCCCCATGATAAGGGCAATAATCATGCCAATCATTCTTTTGCCTCTTTTCAGATATTCTACCAACTGTTGAAACAACATCATGGTTGGAGAATCTTGCCAAGGATGGGACAATTGGACCGGTATCCATATCCCAGAACGTGCTTTCAGCAGATAAATGTCCTGTAAAGAACTATTAAAGGGGGTGGAGAAATTCACACATGCATAAAAAGAACAATTATGACAAGTCAGAGTATAGTTAGTAGAATTCCATAATACCTGCCCGATCATTATAAGGTATGGCAATCGGACACAAGCCTGTGTCCAACGCGTCAAGTTCCTTGTAAATTGTAACTGAGTTTGATTAGTCCTAATGTTTTGCCATATATTCCCATTCCAAGCATAGGGTTTAATGCATTCATCAGTTTCCATAGGTGGGACTGAGAGGGCCCACCGATTAGATGTGGAGCACTCGCAGACATGCCCCCCAAGCCACTGGATGGCGCCATCACCCTGGCCATCAGAATGCCACAGCCACTGTAAGTCTGAACTTTGACCCTTCGCTCGGGCAGAACCATGAGGGCTCCAGTCAATGACACTCCCAAAGGAAGTATTAATAAGAACCCGAGCTACTTCACCTCTACATTGTTCCCAACGTACCCAATCGCTCAAAGATGTTGCCGTGGTGGTCCGGCACGGTGGCCATTCAGGAGAGGGCGGGCTGCTGCTGCTGGTGTTGCTGCTAAAAGTCTTTCCCTGGAGTAAAAATAATTTCCTTGATTTTTCATCTTTCCTAGTAGAATTTTGGACTATAGACACCCAGGCAGCAGTCTGAACTTTTAAGCAATGCTCAGAAACTCCTATGCATATGGGTAGACCCTCTACTCCTACTTCATAAAAGGGAATAATCACCCCCTCTCCATGAGGAGCTATCGGGCCTCGAGTATCAAAAGGTCCTGGCATCCATGATATTTTATTAGTATAAATAGGAACAGTAGAATCCCACCACCCTACTCCCGTTAGGGGTGGATTAGGGACGTGTGCCCAGTAAGTGTGGTTTTCTGCTTGGATAGGCGTTACCTGTGTGGAAATAACAGCGAGCACGGCAAGGAAAAGGGCCGTTGCATTTGCCGGCTGTCCAGCCTCGTGCAACACTTGTTCAGCTTTCTGATGCATCTTCTTCGGTTGGCCCCAAGTGGGAACCGTAGCCCTTTGTGTTTGAGGCAAAGGGACAGTGATGGTTTGTGCATGAAGACCTAACTTCTGCATGGTTCGAGTTAAGTTGTCAAATTCACGCCTCCTTCTCTTGCTCATGTCTAATTTTGATTTTCCTTACAGGCGTCCAATACTTCTGTTGACCTGTGGAAACATAAGCATAACCACGGCCCCACCGCAAAACTTCAGCAGTGATCCAGGTATTCCTAAGAACATCTCTAACATACACAGGTTGATGTACCTCTGAAGAACTCTCACGAGTCCAATGTTTCTCAGCTGCAGTAGCACCCTGAGTGTCTTTATTCAAAAAATTGATAGTAAAAAGAGCTCTTGCAATTCTCTGTCTAGGTGACTGAGTCCCTATTCCCCCTTTTTGTTTTTGCAGCATCTCCTTGAGGGTTCTGTTAGCTCATTCAATAATTGCTTGGCCCTGTGGATTATAAGGAATGCCTGTGACATGTTGTTTATGATATTTAGAAAAGAAGTGTTGCGTTTTGCCTGTCAGGTATGCAGGTCCATTGTCTGTCTTAATGGCTTTAGGAAGACCCATCACTGCAAATGCCTCAAGAAGATGTGTTATAACAGCATCAGCTTTCATTAGGTAAGGGGGTTGCCCACGTTAATCCAGAATAAGTATCTATAGAATGATGTATATATTGCAACTCCCCAAACTCAGACAAATGTGTTACATCCATTTGCCATAAATCATTATTAGCAACGCCTCAAGGATTTACCCCTTCTGGCATTCGAGGCCCTTGGATTTGTGTACAGATAGGGTAATAATTCAGAATATGATGAGCCTGCCTCCAGGAAATATGATAATCATCTTTTGAGGCCCTTGCATTCTGGTGATGTAAAGCATGAGCCTTTGTGGCTTTTAAAACTGATGCAATCAATTGGTCCAGGAAGTTGTGTGTGTCCCTTATATGGGTGGTATAGATCGGGCATTTATGTGCACAAATTAACTGCTGTAGTTGCAAAAATAACAAATTAATTGGTGAGGAATCCTCAATAATAGTGACTGTTTCTATATGTTTAACTGTGAGTTCAGAATACTGAGAGACAGTAACTATATTAAGTGTTTGTTCTTGCTCTTGCAGTAATAGGATAATGGCTGATATCTCCACCTGCTGGACAGAGGTTAGAGAAGTCTTTACTACTCGGGAAATATTTTCCCCAGAATACCCAATCATTCCAGCCTTATTAGCATCTGTATAAAATATAGGTCCCTTACCGGGTTCCTTTTGAACTATAGTAGATAATATCCATTGTGTTTTCTTTAGAAATTGAAATAATTTATCTTTGAGATAGTGATTAGAAATTTTTCCAAGAAAATCAGACAAGGCAATTTACCAATCTTCATTTAATTGCCACATTGTTAGAATTTGTGCATTATTGAACGGCACAGTAATTACATCAGTGTCCCTCCCAGTTAAATTTCTTAAACGATTGTGACCTTGGATAATTATATAACATATTTTTGAACTATACTCTTCCATTTTCTTCTGACTACGATGTGGCAGAAATACCCATTCAATAACATTCATAGCTTGTACTAACAATCCTGTAGGAGTATGTGGGGTGTGAAATATCAGCAACTGGAAATTTTTCATTGACTCTATGCGATGTATCTGAGCCCTTTGAACATGCCCTTCAATCCATTTTAATTCCGTTTCTGCTTCATGGGTTAATTCCCATGGACTATCTAGTTCTAGTGGGCCTTCTAAAGTTCGAAAGAGATGAGTCAATGTATATGTAGGGATCCCTAAGTATGGTCGTAGCCAACTGATATCTCCTAATAATTTTTGGTAATCATTGAGCGTTTTTAGACTATCTCTTCTAATGGTCACCTTTTGAGG
Source organism: Miniopterus schreibersii (assembly GCF_964146895.1). Taxonomy (NCBI): domain Eukaryota; kingdom Metazoa; phylum Chordata; class Mammalia; order Chiroptera; family Miniopteridae; genus Miniopterus; species Miniopterus schreibersii. The sequence continues at coordinate 156,774 of NW_027669787.1, read as the reverse complement.
CATGATAGTAGTAGACTCAATTAACTATCAGGATAAGCTTTTCTGATTTTTTGTAGGGGTTGGTGCACAAATTGTTGACACATAGTAGGGCTATTTAACATGCCTTGTGGCAAAACCCTCCATTGATATCTCTCAGTAGGCATCCCGTTATTGAGTGTAGGGATGATAAAGGCAAATTTTTTTCTATCTTTGGGATGCAAGGGAATCATAAAGAAACAATCTTTTAGATCTACAATACTGATACTCCATTTTTGTGGAATTAAAGCTGGTGAAGGTGTTCCTGGCTATAAAGGACCCATGGGTTGAATACACTCATTAACTTTTCTAAGATCAGTCAACATTCTCCATTTTCCAGATTTCTTTTTTATCACAAACACAGGGGAATTCCATGGACTAGAGGAAGGCTCAATATGTTCAGCTTGTAATTGTTCCCGTACTAAGTCATGCAGCGCTTCTAATTTCTCTTGATGAAGGGGCCACTGTTCCACCCAGATGGGTTGTTCCGTTTTCCAGGTGAGTTGTAAAGCGAAGCGCTGTACAGGGGCCCCTGCTCTAACTTTGGAAATGCTATTCTGGCTTCAGAACCATGACAATTGAGCATGAACTCTTTCAGATTTAGATATAGTAGGAATCTCTAAAGTGGCTCCCCATTGAGTCAACAAATCTCTTCCCCACAAATTTAAAGGAATCTCAGCCACATAAAATTGACAATGTCCTATCTGTCCCTCTGGCCCGACACACTGTAATTCTTTAGTACTTTGATATACATTGGTTAGTGTGCCGATTCCAGTAAATTGAGCCCTAACCTTTTGCAAAGGCCATTCTTTCGGCCAATTCTGATAAGCTATAATAGACACATCTGCTCCTGTGTCCAACAGTTCTTCAAATTCCCTATTATTTACCTTCAATTCCATTTTGGGATGTATATCATTAATTACAGTATGCCAGAAAATCTGTTTGCCTGTGCTTCCAAACTCTCCTTGTCTTTGGAGTGGTGCCACTTTCCCTTTAATATATGGTAATACAAGCAATTGTGCAATCCTTTGCCCTGCATCAATATTAATAGTTTTGGATACACTGATCATGACCAAGATTTCACCTAAATAGTCTGAATCAATAATTCCAGTGTGCACTAAGATTCCCTGTGTTGTTAAACTACTTCTACCTAACAATAGTCCTACAGTATTTTCAGGAATAGGCCCAAACACATTGGTATAAAACTTCTGAACTCTTGCACCCGGGGCTAGTGTAACACTGTGCACACTAGGAAGGTCCAGTGCAGCACTCCCCTGGGTAGCATGCATTAGTTCTGAAACATTGGTGTGGGCATGGAGGAGTAATTGATTTCCCCTTGAGATTGGCATTGTTGAAAGGCCACATTGTTTTCCCCAGGGCCCTGGGTCTTGGGGCCCGATCTGTAGTTTCTTGACAGGACATTCCCTTGTTTATCCCTTTTAGATCAACATTCATTTTTCCAGTGAAAGCCTTTTCCACATCTCCTGAACAACCCAGTGGGCAGATTTTTGGATGGAGGCAGATTACTAGCTCTATTTCCATTTCCATTCTTTCCATCTTTATTTTTCTTGCAATCTTTATGAAAATGTCCAGGTTTCCCACAATTGTAACATTTTTGAGTGCTGCCTTGCAAGCCATCCTTCAAAGCACTAGCTAATAGATATGCATGATGAGATGGCGAACCAATATCATGACAAGCTTTTATATATTCATCTAGAGGGGCCCCTTGCACCTTAAGAGGGCTAAGAGCCTTTTGACATTCAGAGTTAGCATTTTCATAAGATAATGTTCTCAGCAAAATGTCTTGCACATTGGGGTCTGCTACAGCCCAATTAACAGCCTTTCTAAGTCGTGATAAAAAATCAGTATAAGGCTCATTAATACTCTGAACCAGTTTTGTAAATGACAAAGGATTAGAACTGGGGGGCTCAACTCTATTCCAAGCATGCAGACAGACTCCTCGAATCTGCACTAAAGCAGGATCATCTAGCTGAGCTCGTTGTTGCAAAGAGCTATGTTGTCCTGTACCCATTAATTCCTCCATAGTTGGTCTGGGGGGATTTTGCTGTGCATTGACTCAAGCAATATGATCTGCCTCCTCTTTCCACCATGTTTTGAATTGTAGATATTCTCCTGGTTCTAAAACAGTCCTTGCTAATGTCTCCCAATGTGTTGGAATAAGCTTAGGTTCTGTAGCAAAATTATTAAGCAAGCCAGTAACATAGCTGGAATGCATTCTATAGCTAGAAATGGCCTCTTTAAACGCTTTCAAACCGTTATATTCAAAGGGCATAAAGTTAACATTCATTCCTCCCTGAGGAAAGTTGGGTTGTAGCCTGAACCTTTGTCTAGTAATAGGAAAACCTATGAGCTGTAAGAAATCATCACTCTCCCCAGTAGCAGGAATTCCCTCTTGGTCATTCAATAACTTTTGAACTGTTAGATTTTTCAGTTCAATAGGGAAAGCAAATCTTACAGGTCCAACAGGCATTTGAGAAAATGGAAGAGGAGGAGCACTTGGTTTCAGGAGAGGGCGTGAAGAAAGTCCGGCCTTAATTCCCAGTTCAGGAGGACGTAATAATTTCTGCTCTTATCAGGTTGTTTTCCCCTGGTTGGAATTTGCAGAGCATCTACCCGTTCAGCAAGTTGCTGGATTTGAGCCGTAAGGATGCGGTAAATATCCCAATCATGGTCGAATTCCTCATCCCAGGAGTCAGACTCCGAGTCTGATGTAAACTCCTCCCCTAATATTTCAGGCCCCTTCCTGTCCTGTCTCTTCCCTCCTGGTGAGGGCAGAAGAGGGCGCCTCTCGGGCCCCACGGACTCATAACCTCTATGTTCTCTATCAAAACCAGGCCTCTCATAATCTGTGCTGTGTTCAGAGTCCGACTGAAATGGGGCAATTGCTGTGGAGATTAAATTGCATAATGACCATACCCCCATAGGAATAGGGTCCCCTAACTGCTGTGCTCTTCTAAGAGCCCGCATAACTTGTCTCCACACTTTTAGATTTAATTGTGCTTTACCTTTCGGTTGAAACCAATAACAATGTCTTTTTACCGCCATGAATAACTCTTTAAACTGTTTCTCTTTCACTTTTACCCCAGAGCTCGCCAGCAAGCTCTGTAACAACCTCGTATACTGTGTTTCGGTGGATGGGGAGTCCCCAGGACTCTGCCCCCTTTTTCCCAGGAGCGTCGCTTTCCTCTAGCGCATGTATCCCTCTCCGGTTCCCGTGACTTACCGAGACCGTCGCTGTGGACCCTGCTCGCTGCGTCAATTGTGCTTCCGAGATGCGAAGAAACTCGAGAGACAGAGAATGTAGAATTTAGGTGGAGATGCAGAGGGTTGAGGCTCTGGAGGAGCTGCAACAACCCCCCTCACCATCCAGCGATTTTTATTGTGAGCCACAGGAAAGCAGGTGTGAGAGATAGTGATCAGTAGAAACCATAAAATGTGCAAGAACAAGTGGCTTTGTTCTGAGCTTTATGCTTAACATTTTCCCCAAGGCCACAACTCTCCCGGGGGCAAGCCTCCCAGAACATAAGGATCTGTTTTCAATTCTTGGCAGAAATGTTTCCCTCTTTTCAAGGAGACATCTGCGATTCTGGGAAGCTTGCTACCCAACTCCTTCAGAGTTCCTTTGTTGTTTGCTGACCTTTTCCTTCAAGTATTGTTTAATTTGGAATGGTAATGTTGTATATTCTTTTGAGAAAAATTGGAGAGAAAAAGATTTGAAATAAACCAGACCATTTTAAAGAAAGGAGTGAGGTTTCCTCTGAAGAATGAAATGTATCCTAAAGTGACATGGATAAAGTTTCCTAGAGGACTCTCAAATGTTCCCATTAATTGTTGGAATATTTGTGTCACAAACATGTGAAGACCTTTCAGTGCCTAGCATGATGCTGAACCAGCTGAGCCACACCTGCCAGGGCTGCAGAGTGGTTTTTATTTTTATTACTTATTTATTTATTATTTTTTGGGGGGGAGTTGTTGATACTCACCCAAGCATATTTTTTCCATTGATTTTAGAGAGAGTAGAAGGTGTGAGGACCCACCAAGACAGAGGCAGACCCCTAGGCCCCAGGGCAGGACAAAAGGCGTCCATGAGTGACTCAGTAAACTGCAGAGGGTGGAGGCAGTTCCAGGAATTAACTTAAATCAGTGGGTTTGACAAATACAAGGTGCACTCAAGCTTCAGGCGCCTGTGGTTGAGAAACATCCTAAGCCCACCCTTCCTAAAGAATTTATAGCCCTTGTAAGGACAATGATTGCTTGCTCACTGGAGCCCTATATAAGCTTGTTGTAAATTTAGATCAGGGTTCGAGTCAGAATTCCACTGCATTGGATACGACCGAACCCCAGCTAGCTGGAATAAAAGGCCCTTTGCTGTTACATTATCAGCTGTGGAGTGATTGTCTTTCCTCCGCATAGGGGACCTGATTCTCGGACATAACAACTTTACTTGTGTTGTTGCTATTGGGTATTTTTTAAAATGGTAACTTTGACTTACTTTGTGGATATAAATGGTATTTACCTATGCGTGTTATTTCTCCCTCAGTTTACTCGGTTCTATTACTGTCATAATATTTGAGTTGATTCTCACGAGCTAGCAGGTAAATCAGCTATCGTGCAATAATGATTACATTACTGTAGTTATCTAAAACGGGACAGTAGTTAAGGCTTGGTAAGAAAGGTGAGGAAATGAGCAACATGAGGAGGCAGGAAAGTTGTTTTTGCTCGTTGTAAGTTCGTTCGCGGTGAAATGAGACAGAAGCAGTGTCCCCGGCACGGGGGGAGTCGGGGCTGGATGCAGGCGCCTAGGAGCCTGGAGACTCCGCAGGTGAGGTCGCGCCGGGTGGGAGGAATTCGCAGCGTGGAACACGGCGGCGCCTCCTGGGAACGTCCGCGCCCAGCCCCCAACGCAGCAGAGCCGCGCCCGCGGGTGGTCTCGGGCCGGGAAGCCTGGGGGGCAGGCTGCGCCTCGGGTGAGCCCCCCAGGTCCTCCGGGAGCCCCTGCTTCGCGGCAAACGTGTCGCGTCCGGCCTCGGGGCGCCCGGGAAGCCTGGGGGGCAGGCTGCGCCTCGGGTGAGCGCCCCAGGTCCTCCGGGAGCCGCTGCTTCGCGGCAAACGTGTCGCGTCCGGCCTCGGGGCGCCCGGGAAGCCTGGGGGGCAGGCTGCGCCCTGGGGTGAGCCCCCCAGGTCCTCCGGGAGCCGCTGCTTCGCGGCAAACGTGCCGCGTCCGGCCTCGGGCGCAGGCTCCGCGCCAGGCGGCAGGGGGCGCACTGCGCGCAGGCACCGCGACGGCAGGCGGCGGGCGGCCGACTTCCCCCGACGCCCGTCCCCCGAGGGCCCCTCCGCGCCTCTGCTCCGCCGACGGGGCCAGAGGCGGCTCAGCCAATCAGGGCCGCTGGCCGGTCTCCACGGCGACCGCCCCGCCCCGCGGCCGGCGCCCCGCTGAAGCCCGCCTGCGGCTTCCGAGCCTCGCGTAGACCGCGTGCGGCGGGCGGCGGACTCTGCTCCTCCCAACACTGTCCCCCGGAGGCCCGGCGGCGGGGCTCTGCTGCTGCCCATTGGCGCCCCTCCTGGCTGGTGCCGCCCAGCCGGTGAGCAGGAGGACCCGCTGCCCTGGGGAAGCGGTGCCCGCGCAGGGAACCGGCCCGGAACTGGGGCCTGTCTAACCCCAGCCCTTTGGCACAGCTGCCTCCCACCCCCATCGCCACCACCCCTCAGCACAGCAGCGCTGCCGAAGGGACCTGGTGAATACCTGAGCCACTTTGGTAGAAAAGAAATTTGAATGGAAGGAAAAGGGGCTGCGAGGAGGGCAATCAGGGTTTCATGTACAAAAATCTGATTTCTGAGTAAGCAGCGGATGATCTGTGTACCTGGACAGCGGCAGGGGCCAGGAGCAGAGATCTGTCTGGACAGAGGGTGGGGTTCAGGACTCCCATGGCTCCTGGGGACACAGGATCCCAAGGTTGAGGCTGGCCAAGTCTTTACTCGGAGGCTCTGGCCACCACCTGTTATTCATCACTCATGCTACTGAACACCTGCTACGTGCTAGTCATCCTCCAGGTGCGGGGAAGCAGGAGTCAATGATGTCCTGTGTCCTGGGACCTTTGGGTCTTGCAGGGGGACAGATCATAGGTAAGAAAGTAAGATGTGCCCGGCCGGGCGTGGCTCAGCGGTTGCGCATCGACCTAGGATCCAGGCGATCGGGGTTCGATACCCGGTCAGGGCACATGCCTGGGTTGTGGGCTCCATCAATGACTCTCTCATCATGGATGTTTCTATCTCTCTCTCTCTCTCTCTCCCTCTCCTTTCCTCTCTCTGAAATCAATAAAGATATATTTAATAAATAAAAAAAGAAAGAAAGAAAAGAAAGATGTGACCAAAGTGTGAATGAAGCGAGGACCAGGCCTGCACATGCCTGAAGGAAAAGCCTTCTAGCTGACCAGGCATGCAGAGGCCCTGAGGTGGGGGTGCATGAGGAAAGCCAGAGCCAGGGTATCTGGGCAGGCAGTGAGGAAGGAAGGCCCACAGGGCCACTGCCTACCGGCATCCAGAGTCCAGTGAAGACTCTGGATCTCAGTACAAATGTGATGAGAGAAGACTGTCATCCTCTTGGCTGCTGGGTGGGGAACAAGCCTGGGCAGGTGGGAGGACAGCAGGGGTGGTGGGAGCTACTGACAATAATCCAGACTATGGTGATGTGGCTCAGACCAGTGGCAGGTGGCAGGAGGGGCTGAGGAGTGGTGGGCTTCAAGTATAGTGTAAAAGTGGATGGAGGATGGGTGTGGGATTTGTTATGCCGGGGTTTTGGTCTGAGTGTCAGGAAGAACAGAGGGGCCAGTTACTGAACGGAAAGACTGAGGTTTCAGGAGTGGATGGAGGGCTCTGCTTTGGACGTGACACGTGAGACTTGCCCACAAGACATCCTGGTCCTGAGTCTGCTGTAGCAGCAGCTGGAGCTGGGAGAGGAGCTATGTGTGGGGACAGCACCAAGTGTGGGGGGAGAGAGCACCCGAGGAGGTGAGCCTGGGGCACCCCAGCATCCAAAGATGGGGCAGTGGATACCTCCAGCAAAGGGGACTGAGGAGGTGCCAGGAGGAAATGTTTAAGGCTTAGCACTGAGCCATTCAGCTCAAAGCATAGAGCTTTGTTAGTCCTTCCTGCTCTGAGCTGCCCCTGCCCACCCCCACCCTGTGTCCATGCCCCCCACAGCTCCCTCAGATGTTACTGCCTGGGGTCTGCTGTTTCCCTTCTCCCCCCTGCTCTCCTCAGGCTGTCATACTGGGTTTCTGGCAGCCTCCTGGGGTACCCAAACATGAGAAGCAGGAAAAACTGGCCTGGTCCTGGGACACAGATTCAGTTTTCCTCTGGGCCTTGAGGAGGGGGTTTAAAGGCCATCTTCTGGGGGCTTTTATCTAAGGAGGAGGTAGAGAGTCAGCTGTGGCCTCCAGGAAACTTTCCCCCACTGTTCTCTGACAGCCTCTATCTGCAGGAGCAGAGACAGCCTGGTGGGGCTGGGACAGGAGCCTTAGAGTCTCTATCTCACACTAACCCAGCGCAGCAAAAGACCTTCCATCTAAGCGGCGCAAAGCCCAAACAGCAGACAGGATTCCCAGTGTCCACAAATGGTGAAGGGCAGACCAAGGCCTCAAAAAGACCAAAGCAAGCAAAGAACATCTACAACCAAAGTCACACTGCAGACAGACAGACAAAACTCTCACTAGTTAAGCAGTTCAGGCCACTGATGCCTTAAGAGGAGAGCAGGGCAGCAAGTTCCTGCGATCCCCTGCTCCCCCTGGTTCAGCTCACCACAAGCCTCTGGGGAGCCCAGCACAGTGGGATATGCTCCCATCTTTAAATACATTTCAAGCAAGATTACAGGCAAAGTTATACAGGCAGGACTACCTTAATATGCAATATTTACAAAGGCACACAGCAGAGAGGCAACAGGCAGACAGCCACTGGCGGTTTACCGTGCACAGCCAGACAGAACACCAGGCCGAATGCCCTGCGCCACACAGGGCTATGCCTCAGCCCTAAGCTGATCAGGCTTGGGTGCGGAGACCAGGCAAGGACTGTGAGGGGCTACTTGCAACCAGGAGCTGGCCAAGCTCACCCCAGATAGGGGACAACAGACAACAGATGTAACAGAAGCATCAGTCAACCAATCAGCCAGAACGCTGTCCAGCGGGCTGTCGGGGGGTTGCCAGTGTATTTCCCATGCTTTGTGAGTTACACAACACCCACAGACAACAGAAACAGAAGTTACCTTAAATACGCCACTCCTGGCTTGTAATGCCCGGGTCTTACAGATTAGATCAGAACAAGTGCACAAACAGAAGGCAGATTCAACCAACAGCGAAGGCGACTGGGAGAGTTTGTAAGTGCTTAAGAAAAGGGTTAGGGCTAGGGGTAGGGCTGAGTTAAATAAATTGGCAGCTGCTAGGGAGTTTTCTCAGGCGCTTACACAAAGTCTCCCAAGTCCAGGCAACCACCCAGAGCCCTTTGGCACTCCCCGAAGGGGCTTACCTTAGGGCTCAGAGGAGGGTTCCCTCTGGGTCACCAAAGTAGGTTACTGGGAAACCCCGGTGGGGCTCGGGCTGCCTGTCACAGTATCCACTTCAACAGAGGCGGGGTTGAATCATATAAGGCGTTTATTGAGAAGGCCGGCCAACCAAGAAGACAGTGAGCATATGAGCATCCAAAACCTGTCTTAAGGAGTGGCCTGAGGGCTAGGGTTATATAGGGAAGTGGGGTCAACTGAGGCTGGGAACAGAATGCAGCTACTGTGCAGCCCCGGAGATCCACAGGCGTCAGCTATTGTTCTTGGTCATCTGGCGATGTCTCAATAAGATGATATCTTGACTCCTGGTTGGGCCGGCCTGACCATGTCTGTTCAAGGATACATTGTCCAGATGTGTCACCTCCTTAATTGCTTTGTCTGGAATCAAGGGGAGTGTTTGGGTGTAAAGCCCTAGGAGAAATAAAGCTAAGGAAAAAAGAAACTTAAATCCCTGCTCACATAAGTATATGTGTTCTATAATTTATAAGTGACACAATTGTATTTCAGATTAATTCAGGTGCTCAATCTTTGGACATTTTAAGTGCTCCTATCAAAACCCTTGCGTGGAACATCTGAAGGTGGGTATATCTGGAAGAACAGGGGAGGAGCAAAGAAGGAAAGAGACAAGTGCCACAAACAGCCACTGCGGCTTCAGTGAACTCTGTATCAGGGGACTGGTCAGCACATACTGCAGAGGAGCCCAGAGACGGGGCAGAGATGGTACATAGAAGTGTGGCAGCTGCGGTCTAGCAGCCAAATGACCAAGCAAAACACAAAACTACAGACACTTAGCCATTTCCCCTCACAATCCCAGAGCTCTGAGAGGACCCTGAGCAAGCAGTAGCAGGGGAACTGTGGGATTACAGATCACAGGTGGAAAAAGACACCCAGGGCCAGACCTCGACTTCTGGAGAAAAGTTATCCTTACCTAGGAAGAGCAGGTTCTTGCAGTTCTCCAAAACCACATGCCCATAAAAAGATCTCTGAGCTGGGTTCAGGTATTCCCACTCCCTCTGCCCCTGAGAAAATTCTATGGCCACATCCTTAAACGTCAGACATCCCTAAAATCAAAACACATTTCACCAGGCAGAAATGGTGCCAATTCTTATGCTCACACAGAATGAAAAAGAGGAGAGACGTAAAATCAATTCAGTTGAAATAAATATTCCCTAATATCCACATATATTATAAAGCAAGTTGTATGTCCATAATATTGGTTTATATTACTTTTCCATAATATAGACTGTAAATCACTATAAGTTTCTCACTTTTGTAAACAATACATAAAATATGTACCATTAAAATTCTACACTAAACTGTCGCTACATAAGTGTTAAATGTTATGTCATAGGCACAGTGACAATGTCAAATGCACTAGAGTGTAAGTAGTATCTTCGAACATGACAAATCCACAGTGTCTTATAAAAGGTTCAGACTCTTTAACTGTAATGACAATGACAATGACTGAAAGTTTTGAATATGTCCTATATTCAAAGTATTAGTGTAAATGATTTACATACATTAACTTATCAACATAACAGCTCATTAGAAACAGATCTTCCCAAAACCTGCATGTAACATGACCCTGTTTGTAACCCTGAGTCTGAGTCTAACCCTGAGTCTAAACCCAAGTCTACAAGTAACATAACTCCACTTGTAAACCTGAATCTGTGTCTAACATGACTCTGTGTAACCTTGAGTCTGAGTCTATCCCTAAGTCTAACCCTGAGTCTGTGACAAACATGACCCTGAGTATAACTCTCAGACTGACTCTAACTCTAAGTCTAACTTTGAGTTTGCATCTAACATGACACTGCCTGTAACCCTGAATGTGAGTCTAACCCTAAGTCTGCTTCTAACATCACCCTTGGTGTAACCCTGGGTTTGCATCTCACATGACTGTGCATGGAACCCTGAGCCTGAGTTTAATAGTAAGGTTAACCATTTATCCAGTATGACCCTGTGTGTAACCCTGAGTCTCCGTCTAACCCAACACTGCATGTAACATTGAATTGAGTTTAACCCTGATTAGAACCCTAAGTCTAACCCTGCTTTGAATATCACCCTTCATGTAACCAGGAGTCTTTATCTAACATGATTCTGCATGTAAGCTTGAGTATGGGTTTAACACTAAGACAAACCTTGCATCTAATATGACCCTGTGTATGACCCTGAGTCTCCATCTAATCCAACCCTGAGCTGAGTCTAATCTTGATTATAACCCTAAGTCTAAAACTGCATCTAATATAACCCTACATGTAACCATGAGTCTTTGGCTAACATGACACTGGTGTAACCCTAAGCCTGAGTCTAACCCTGACTCTTTATCTAACATGGCCTTGAGTGTAACACTATACTGAGTCTAACATGACTTTTGGTGTATCCCTGAGTCTAAACCTGAGTCTAACTTTGTACCTAACATAACCCTGCATGTAACTGTGAGTGTAAGCCTAAATCTAACCATGCATCTAAAATGATCTTGTGTGTAATTCTGAGTGTTCATTAAAAATGACCTCGCATGTAACCCTGAGTATGAATTCAACCTTGAGTATAACCATAAGTGTGCATCTAACCCAACCCAGCATGTAACACTGAGTTTGCATGTAGCATTTCCCTTTCTGTAACCCTGAGTCTGAGTCCAACATGATGCTATGTTTAACCCTTAGTTGAAGTCTAACCTTAAATCTAACCCTGAGACTTTGCAAAACATGACCCTGCGAGTTATACTGAGTCTAAGCCTAAGTCTAACCATGAGAGTCTACATCTCACATAACCATGCTTATAAACCTTAATCTGCATCTAACATAATTCTGCTTGTAACCCTGAGTCTGATTCTAACATGACCCTGTATATAACCATGAACCTGAGCCCAGTCCTAAGTCTAACCCTCAGCCTGCATCAAACATAAGCCTATGTATAACCCTGAGTCTCAGACAAACCCTATGTTTAAACTTGTGTCTGCATTTAACACGACCCTCAGTGTAACCCTAAGTTTCTGTCTAACATGACTCTGCGTGTAACCAAGAGTCTGAGTCTAACCCTAAGTCTAAACCAGAGTTTGGTCTAACATGATCCTGCATGTAACCCTGAGTCTAAACCTAAGTCTAACCTCCTATCTAACACTACCGTGAGTGTAACCGTGAGTCTAAACATAAATCTAATATTGCGGCTAACATAACCTTGCAAGTAACCTTGAGTCTTTAACTAACATGGCCCTCCTTGTAACCCCTGAGTCTGAGTTCACCCCTGTGTATAACCATAAGTGTGTGTCTAACCCAATCCTTCATGTAACAATGAGTTTGCATCTAAAATTACACAGCTTGTAAGCCTGAATCTGCATCTAACATGACTCTTCGTGTAACCCTGAGTCTGAGTTGATCTCTAAGTCTAGCCCTGAGTTTACATTTCATATGACCATAACTGTAAAACTGAATCTGCATTTAACATGACTATGTGTGTAACCCTAAGTCTGAGTCTAACATGACATTTTGTGTAACCCTGAGTCATACTCAAAATCTTACCCTGCATCTAACACAAGCCTATGTGTAACCCTGAGTCTGAGTCTAACCTTGATTCTAACCCGAAGTCTGACCTTGCATGTAATGTGACCCTGCATGGAACTCAGAGTCTGAATCTAACATGACCCAGAGTATGGCCCTGAGCCTTAGCCTAACATGACCCTGTGTGTAACACTGAGTCTGAGTCTAACCCTAAGTCAGACCCTGAGTGTGCCTCTAACCCAATCATGCATGTAAATCTGAGCCTGAGTCTAATCCTTAGCCTAAATTTGAGTCTTAATCTAACATGTCCCACTGTGTAACCCTGAGTCTGGGTCTAATGCAAACTTTTCGAACACTGAGTCTGAGTCTAACCCAAGTCTAACCGTGAATGTGCATCTAACTTGACCCTGCATGTAATTCTGAGTCTGCATCTAACACCACCATGAGTGTAAACCTGAGTCTAATCCTGACTCTAACCCTAAATTTAACCCAGCATCTAATATGACCATGAGTGTAACCCTGAATCTGAGTCTAACCCCAAGTCTAACACTGCATCCAACATGACACTGTGTTTAACCCTGAGTTCCATCGAACATGACGCTGCCTGTAACAGGGAGTCTGAGTAAAATCCTGAGTCTAGCCATGAGTCTGCCACTAACCCATCATGCATGGAACCCTGAGTCTGAGTCTAATCGTTAGTCTAACCCTGAGTCTTCATCTAACATGTCCCTGTGTGTAACCCTGTGTCTGGGACTAATGCAAACCTGTGTGTAACTCTGAGTGTGAGTCTAACCCTGAGCCTAACCCTGCATCTGACATGACCCTGGGTCTGAGTCAAACCCTCATTCTAAACCCAAGTCTAACCCTGTATCTAATAGAACCACGTGTGTAACCCTGAGTCTGAGTCTAATCTGAACGTGCAAGTAACCCTGAGTCTGCATCTAAGATGATCCTTTCTGTAAACCTGAGTCTGAGTCTTGTCCTGAGTCTTCATCTAACATGAGCCAGCAGGTAACCCTCACTGTGCATCTAATCCAAGCCTGTGTGTCACCCTGAGTCAGCTTCTAAACCTGAGTCCAACACTAAGTCTAACCCTGCGTCTAACAGGACCTGGCTGTAACCATGAGTCCATCCCTAAGTCTAACCCTGCGTCTAACAGGACCTGGCTTGTAACCCTGCTTCAGAGTCTGACATGACCCTGAGTGTAACCCTGAGTCTGAATCTAACCTTGAGTTTAACCATAAGTGTGTGTGTAACCCAACCCAGCATGTAACATGGAGTCTGCAAATAAGATGACCCTTTCTGTAATCCTGAGTCTCTGAGTCTCACCCTACGTGTTCATCTAACATGACCCTACATGTAACCCTGAGTCTGAGTCAACCCTTGAGTGTTCATCTAAAATGACTGTGGGGGTAAACCTAAGTCTAACCCTGCATCCAGAGTGACCAGGAGTGTAAACCTGAGTCACAGTCTCACAAGACCGTACATTAGCTCTGAGTCTTACCCTGATTCTTCATCTAACATGACCCTGTGAGTAACCCTAGGTCTGAGTCTAACCCTAAATCTAACCCTGTATCTAACATGACACTCCATGTAAATCTGAGTCTGAGTCTAACCTTGGTTCTAAATATAAGTCTAACCCTGCATCTAATATGACCTGTACGTAACCCTTAGTTTTCACCAAACATAACCCTCTGTGTAACCCTGAGTCTTACCCTAAGTCTAACCCTATATTTAACATGAACCTGGGTGTAACCCTGAAACTTAGTCTAACCATGAGTCTTCATCTAGCATGACCTTATGTGTAACCCTGGGTGTTACCCTGTCTACTCCTGTATCTAACATGACCCTGAGTGTAACCTTGAGTCTTCATCTAACATGACCTTGCAAGTAACCTTAGTGTGAGTCTAGCCCTGAGTCTAACGCTAAGTCTAACCCTGCATCTAATATGATCCTGGATGTAACCTTCAGTCTTCATCTAACATGACACTGTGTGTAAATTAAAACAGAATCTAACATGGCATTGAGTGTAACCCTGAGTCTTACCAGAAGTCGTACCCTACAATTAACATGACTCCGCGTGAGTCAAGGTCTTACATGACCCTGGGTGTAACCCTGAGTTTAAACCTTTGTGGGGAGCTGCTGTGGCCCCAGGACAGTGCCTGGATGAGCTGCAGATGTGCTCTCCTGCTCCCTGACCCAGACCTTGAGGCACCAAGGCGATACTAATTTAGCTTGCAGCCATAAATTCTAGAAAGGCTTATTAGGAAGCTGGCCCCGGCCTGAAGGGTTAAGGGGCAGTCAAGCCACATACCAAGCCAAGGACTCAATCCTCCCCAAAAGTTCCCATTAGAAGCTGAGATAAAGATAGTTACCAAGGTCTGAGCTCATGCAGGTGGCAGAGTGTTTACTCTGAAAGAGCATCCAAACGGCCTTGAAGGAATGTGGGGAGGGGTGCTATTCAGCAAAATCAACAGTGCCTGTATATATTGAGCTGAGAAAATAAACTCAGGGCTGGAGCAGTCACGAGCTGCAGTCCTCCCGATCCCATCTTTTTTGTGTCTGTCTTTTCTCCATCCTCACCCCTTCCTCAGGACCGTTCGACTCTGCCGGCGGGCTCCGGCAAACCTTAATTTAAACCTGCGTCTAACATGACCCTGCTTGTAACACTGAGCCTTCATCTAACATGACTCTGTGCGTAACCGTGAGACTTACCCTAAGTCTAACCCTGCATCTAATATGAACCTTCATGTAAACCTGAGTCTGAGTATAACCCTGAGTTCTCATCTAACAAGACCCTGCGTTTAACCCTGAGTCTGAGTCTAAACCTAAGTCAAACCCTGGATCTAACATGATGCTCTATGTAACCCTGGGTTTGAGTGCAACCCAGATTCTAAATCAAAGTCTAACCATGCATCTAATATGCCCCTGCGTGTAAACCTTAGTCTTCACCTAATGATCCTGTGTGTGGGCCTGAGTCTTACAGAAAATCTAACACTGCACCTAACATGGACCACTGTGTAACCCTGAAACTCTCCCTAAGTCTAAATCTTCATCTAACATGACCCTGCGTGTAACCACGAACCATCATCTAGCATGACCCTGTGACCCTCAGTCTGAGCCTAACCTTGAGTCTTCATCTAACATGACCCTGCGTGTAACCATGAACCATCGTCTAGCATGACCCTGAGTGTGACCCTGAGTCTGAGCCTAACCTTGCGTCTTCATCTAACATGACTCTGCTCGGAACACTGATTCTAACCCTAAGTCTAATCCTGCATCTAACATGACCTTGTGTGTAACCCTGAGTCTAGGCCTAACCCTGAGTCTAACCCTGAGTAAACCTCTAACTCGACCACCCGTGTAACCTTGAGTCTGAGTCCAATTTCTACTATAACCCTGAGTCTTCATCTAACATATCCCTGTGTAACCCTGAGTCTGGGTCTAATGCAATTCTGCATGTAACCCTGAGTCTGAGTCTAAACCTAAGTCTAACCCTGGATCTGACATGACATTCATGTAACGTTGAGTTTGAGTGTAAACCTGATTCTAAACCAAAGTCTAACCATGCATCTAAATGACCCTGCATGTAACCCTGGGTCTTCATCTAACATGACCCTGCGTGTAACCCTGAGTCCGCATCTTACCAAAGCCTGCAGGTAACCTTGAGTCTGCTTCTAACCCTAAGTCCAACAGTCTAGCCCTGCATCTAACATGAATCTTCATGTAATCCTGAGTCTGCATCTAACCCTGAGTCTTCATCTAACATGACTGTGCATGTAACCTTGAGTCTTACCCTAAGTCTAACCCTGTATCTAATACGACCCTGCATGTACCCCTCAGTCATCATCTAACATGACCCTGCATGTAACCCTGAGTCTGAATCTAACCTTGAGTCTAACCACATGTGTCTGTCTAACCCGACCCTACATGTAACACTGAGTCTGTATATGAGATGACCTTCTCTGTTAACCTCAGTGTGAGTCACAACCTGAGTCTTCATTTAACATGACCCTGCGTGTAAACCTCAGTCTAAACCTAAGTCTAACCCTGCACTTAACAGGACCCTGTGTATCTCTAAGTCTGAGTTTAACCCTGACTCTAATGCTAAGTCTAACACTGCATAAAGTCTAATATGACATTATGTGTAACTCTGAATCAGAGTCTAACATGACCCTGCATGTAACCCTGAGTCTGCTTTGAACCCTGAGTCCAACCCTAAGTCTAACCCTACATCTAACATGAATTTGGGTGTCACCCTGAATCTATCACTAGGTCTAACCCTGCATCTAACATGATCCTGAAGGCAACCTTGAGTATGCATCTAACGTGACCCTGCATGGAACACTGGGTCTTATCCTAAGTTTAACCCTGCTTTTAACATGACCCTTCATGGAACACTGAGTCGTCAACTAATGTGACCTCGTGTGTAACCATGAGTCTGAATCTCACACTAAGTCTAATACTGGATCTAACATGACCCTGCTTGTAACCCTGAGTGTGAATGTAACTCACATTCTAAACCTAAGTCTAACCCTGCATCTAACATGACACTCTGTGTAACCCACAGTCTGAGTATAAGCTGACCCTGTGTGTTATCCTGAGTCTTAGTCTATCCTTGAATTCCACCTTGAGTCTTCATCTAACATGACCCTGCAAGTAGTCCTGAGTCTTACCCTAAATTTATCCCTGCTTCTACCATGGCCCTCTGTGTAACCATGAGTCTGAATCTAACCCTGATTCTAATCCTAAATCTAACCCGGCATATAACATGACCCTGCATGTAACCCTGAGTCTATGTCTAACCCTAGGTCTAACCCCATACCTACTATGACCCTACGTGTAACCCTGAGTCTGAGTCTAACCTTGATTTAAACCCTAAGTCTAACCCTCACACTTAATATGAACCTGTGAGCAACCATAAGTTCCATAGACTGTGACCGTGCATGTGATCCTGAGTGTGTGTCTATCCCTGAGTCTGTATCTAACATGAGCCTGCCAGTAACTCTGAGTCTTACTCTAAGTATAACCCCGCACCTAAGATGACCCTGTGTAAATGAGTGTTTGTATACCCCTTAATCTAGCCCTGCATCTACCATTATCCTGATTTTCAGCCTAAAACTGATTCTAACCCTATGTCTAACCCTGCTTCTAAAATGACCCAGTGTGTGCCCGGCGAGGCATGGCTCAGCAGTTGAGTGTCGACCTAGGATCCAGGTGATCGGGGTTCGATTCCCGGTCAGGACACCTGCCCGGGTTGCGGACTCGATCCCCAATCGGGGATGTACAGGAGGCAGCTGATCAATGACTCTCTCATCATTGATGTTTCTATCTCTCTCTCCCTCTCCTCTCTCTGAAATCAATAAACATATATTTTTAAAATAAATAAATAAAATAAAATGACCCAGTGTATATGCCTGAGTCTTCAACTAACATGACCCTCCACGTAACCCTGAGTCTGAGCCTAACCCTGAGACTGCCTTTAACCGGATCATGCGTGTAACCTTGACTCTAATTCTTAGTCTAACGCTGAGTCTCCATCTAACATGTCCCTGTGTGCTATACTCAGTCTGGATCTAATGCAATCCTGCATATATCCCTGAGTCTGAGTCTAAACTTGATTCTAACTCTAATTCTAACACTGCATTTAACATGACCCTGCATTTAACCTGGAGTCACAGTCTAACAGGACCCTGTTTTAGGTCTGAGTCTAACCCTCAGTCTTCAACTAACATAACCCTGCATGTAATCCTGAGTCAGAGCCAAACATGACAATGTGTAGATGAAGGGTCTGAATATAACCGAGAGTCTCCATCTGACATGACACTGGATGTAACCCTGAGGCTTCTTCTAACATGAGCTGTTTTTAGCCCCGAGTCTGAGTCTAACCCAGAGTCTCCTAACATGACCCTGGTGTAACCCTGAGTCTCACCATAAGATAAACTCTGTATCTCATATGACCGTGCTTTGAAACCGCAATCTGAGTCTAACTGAGAAGAAACACTTTGAAAGGAGCTGAATTTTATAATGAGATCTTTCCCTGGACGTCCCTAAGATAGAACCATTAGGACGGAGAACCCAAGGTCCTCCCTCCTGGGATCAGCCCGACTTTGCCTTTACCTGCCTTTTTTTTTTGCCTTGAGAATTGGTCCCTCTGCCCATCTGCTCCTTCTTTTTGGACAAAGGGAAAGAACTCCTCGTGTGGAGGAGGGATCATTTCTGCAGAAAGCCTGGCAGGACCGGAGGAGAGGATGCTGGCCGGGCCGGTCCACCGGTCAGAACACCCAAAGGATCTGTAGGAGCTCTGACACCAGCCCTTTCAGAAACAGGGAGACGAGGGAGTTTAGCTCGGGGCCTCCCAGCAAGTCGCCCCTCGGTAGCAAAAACAGAGCTTTCCAGAACAAACCGAGTCCCAGGAGGAGCCAGCAGTCAGCTGGAAGCAGGCCTCAGGCGGGCGGGCAGCAGGGCCCCATCCCCTCCCTCGCCACTTTGCGCAGAAGGAACGATATAAAAGCGGCCGCCAGGTGGCGCCCGACAACCGCCGAGAACAAGGTCAGCGAGACGTTTCCGGGTGGCGGGCCTGCCGCCGGCCCGGAGGACCGATCTCCAACCGGCCCACGGCCCACCTCGGATCGTGTCTCCCGGCCCTCGGCCCGTGGCCCTCGGCGGGCGGCGGGCGGCGGGCGGCGGGCGGCGGGCGGCGGGCGGCGGGCGGCGGGCGGCGGGGCCTCCGCCTCAGAGCTCCCGGCAGGCACAGCGCCGCGCGGCCGCCATAGCGGAAGGGGGGACTTGGAAAATCTTTTTCGGGTGGCGGCCGGAACAGGGGACCGGCGGGGGAGACTCCTGCGTGAAAGAATCCCACGGAGTCGCCGGCAGGCGGTGGGCGCCGGGGCCAAGACGTCCCGGAGGGGCATGAGCCTGTCCCTGGCCTCCTGGGAGGACCTAGAAACATTGTTGCGGCCGGGGACTCCACCACCAAAGCCAGGCCAGTGTTCAGGGGACAACAAGGGAGGAATCGCCCCTTGATCTTTCTGTGGCTTCCTTTCTTTCTTTCTTTCTTTCTTTCTTTCTTTCTTTCTTTCTTTCTTTCTTTCTTTCTTTCTTTCTTTCTTTCTTTCTTTCTTTCTTTCTTTCTTTCTTTCTTTCTTTCTTTCTTTCTTTCTTTCTTTCTTTCTTTCTTCCTCTCTCTCTCTCTTTCTCGGAAATTTAATTTATCGGGGAGACATAGGTTAAGAAAACTAGGCAGGCTTTAAGGCAAAATAAAGTAGCTGCGCCGCCCCTTTTCTCTGAAAGCATTCAGAGCCAGGATCCTTGAGGGGGGATGTGATAGGCAGGGAGACAGCGAGGGCGTGGGGCGAGGTACTGGAGGTCACGGGAGCGAGCGGAAAGCGCCAGGGGCCTAGCAACAGACAATTGGAGGGTGGGACCCCGCCCCCAGGGCAGCCTTTCCTCCCCCTAGCAGATCGCCCGTCCCCGCGGTTTGGACCCCATGACCTGTTCCTCCCTAGAGAGGACGTCTAGGCCTCAGCCCCGTTTCAGCTCCAGGATCAGAAAAGCAACAAAACCGGCCACAGCCGACCTCAGGCCAGCCGCATTGAACGGTGGCCTCTCCCCGCCCTCAGGCCAACCAACCGGTCCGAGGAGACCATAACCCTGAAAGGACACACCTGGAAAGCTGCTGACTATGATAAGGAGATCTTTCCCTGAGCCTTGTCCTAAGAGAAAACCATTAGGACGGAGGACCCAGCTCTCTCCCTCCTGGAAGCAGCCTCTGGCCCCCCCCTCCCCTTCAAACCGCCGCCGCCCCCCCCCCCCCGCTCCCCCCAGGCACCTTAGCATTAGCTTCCTCACTCCCAAGCCCCAAGGGCCCTTTCTTGGCCTTTATAACTTGTTTCCTAAACCCGTGCCTTCCGGGAATGACTTCTTCTACCTCTGCGATCCACGAAATAAATGTTCTCTTATGATAAAAATAAAGTAGAAGGAAATAAAATTAAAGAAACAAGACTCTCTGCGTGGAACTCCGAGAACGCGCGCGCCCGCGCCCGCAAAACCCACGCAGGCTTCTCAAGCGTGCAGCTCGAGGAGACGCCATCCGCCTGCAGACCCGCCTCTGGCGTCATCTAGCATCGAGCGGTCACCGCCCAAAGCACAAAGCCTCTTTCTGTCCCCATCTACCCCCCCCCCCCCGCCGCCTTTTTCTTTCTCTTTTTCTTCGGGGTTCTCCTCCCCTCCACACCCCACCCCAAGTCTATCCTTTCCGACGCAAGGAGGAGGTCTTTCCGAGGCCTACTCGCAAGGCCCGGAAGCCACACAGGCCACGGACCGGAAACTCGACCCCGGCCGCCTTCCCTCTGAGATCCCTCCGTCTCTTTCACGCTTCTGTGTCTCACGACCCCATCCAAGTGTAAGAGGCGTCCGTCTCTGTGTTACAGGACAGGGAGAGGCTAGGAAAGCGTCCCGGCGGGAAGAATAGGGAGACGGAGGCAGGAAAGCGAAACAGAGCTTCGCGGGCCTCCTCTTGAGAACAAGCGGTTAAAACCTCTCCTCCTCACAGAAGAACGCGGGAGAGAAGGGGGAAGGAAAGGGAGAGGGGGGAACCTTCCTTCCACCTCTCGGGAGGGAGAGACGCTCGGCGTCCGTCCTCCCGGCCGTCCTCCCCAGGCCGTTCAAACAGCAGCCAGGAGGGGAAGAGAAGAGAAGGGCGCCCCTGGTGGAAACGGCGAAGCCGGCGGTCTTGGGTCGGTCGAGATCGAGGGACCGGCTCCTTCGCATCACAGGCCGTCCACCTGGACCGGGATCTCTGGCACGGCCGTCTTGGAAAACTTAGACGCCCCCGGCCGGCCCGGGCGTGGCTCAGCGGTTGAGCCTCGACCCAGGATCCAGGTGATCGGGGTTCGATTCCCGGTCAGGGCGCATGCCCGGGTGGCGGGCTCGATCCCCAGTCGGGGGCGTGCAGGAGGCGGCCGATCCATGACTCTCTCATCATGGATGTTTCTGTCTCTCTATCCCTCTCCTCTCCTCTCTAGGAAATCAATAAAGACATATTTTTAAGGAATAACGATCATAATAAGCAAAACATGTACACCAGTGGGCGGGCGCATAAGGCCGAAACCACCCCGTCTGTGCTTCGTAAGCCAGATGGATCGATTTGCTAGCGCCTCGTTTCATCGATAAATGCGTACGTACGCTTTCATTTTTTCAAAATCCATTGGCTTTCGTGTTTCAATACATTCATGTCACAACACCACGGTCAAGGTCTCTCGGATGAGATCGTGCATAGGAGAGGTCGAACACCCACCGAGGTTGGGAATCGCCCTCTCCCAGTGGGGGCGGGGGGCGTCCAACAACACCTCTCTGGCGTCTGTGAGAGGTGCCTGTCACATCTGCACTGAGACAACAAGCGTGTGGGTGTGGGGGAGTTTGGTGCAAAGTCAGTAGGCTGTGGGTTTCAGCGCGACTCGCCTTCAGGACGACCACCACAAAGGGCGCGTGTGTTTGAAATGAGGTCAACGTCGATCCGGCCCTGGCCGGGCGGCTGAGTTAACTGGAGCGTCCTCCCCATCTGCCGAGGCGGTGGGTCCGATCCCCAGTGCGGGCACATACGAGAAGCAACGGAGCCGTGGCTGGTGTGCCTCGCTGGTTGAGCGTCATCGTCCCCGTGCACTGGAAGGTCACCGGTTCCTTTCCAGGTCAGGGCCCAGGCCCGGGTTGCGGGTTTAGTCCCCAGTCCGGATGCGCATGGGAAGCAACGGATCAATCTCTCTCTCTCTCTCTCTCTCTCTCTCTCTCTCTCTCTGGCTCTCTTTCTCCCCCCCTCTCTCCCTCCCTCCCTCTCCCTTCCTCCCCACCCCTCAAATCGATGAGAACATATTTCTTTTTCAAAAAGCAACCGATGAATGCATCAACAAGTGGAACAACAACTTGATTTCTCTCTCAATCTTTCTTTCTCTCTCAAACCCTCCCCCCGCCCTCACCCCCTCCCACCCTCCCTCCCTTCCACTCTCTCTTTAAAAACAAAACTACGAAAACCAATGGGGAAAAATACCCTCTGGTGAGGATTAATAAAATAAAATTTAAAAAAATAATAAAATTAAACAATAACATAAACTATTCAATTAAACTAAATTTAAATCTAAATAGACCAAAGACACAGAGCGGGCATCTCACCGGACAGGGGGAGAGCTCCGTGCCATGAATGGCAAATAGGCGCTGGAGAAGATGTGAGCCAGTGGTTCCCGATGAATGCCGATGAACACTACAGGGAGGCACCGTCGGGACACAGCCCCCAGAATTCCTTGAGCAAAATACGGGGAACGGTATCCAGAAAACGCCGGTGAGGTCACATCGTGGGGAAACCGAGTCACTCACCGGTGGTGGTGGTGGTGATGGTGATGGTGGTGGTGATGGCAGTGGTGATGTAAAATGGTAGGGCCGGAGCATCTGAGATCTTGCTCCCCAGCCTATGTCATCAGTGCAGCTCAAAGAAACTCATAAAAATGATCGAAAATAACGATCATAAAGTCATAACAACAATAACGATAATAATAATGGTAATAAAATGGTAGGGCCGCTGTGGAAAACAGTTGTGGTGGTTTCGAAACACACAAACCGAGGAGAAGAACAGAAACTCATTTCCCCGGGTGGGGGGGGAGGGGCGGGCAGTGTGTGTCTACGCCAGGGAGATGAAAACAGCAGCGGATGGGTTGTGCCTTAAAGGGTTGGCCGGCCATGCCTGGGAAGTTCAGAACTCACCCATTCAAAAGAAAGAGAGGTGGGACCGGCCCGGCCCCACTCCCGGGAGGAAACCTCTAAGCCCTTGGGATGTCCCCACTCGATAAGAGTGTCTCAGTTTAGCTGGAGCCTCGGGTGGGTAGTCTGGGCCAAAGACGTGCCTTATGGCGGGGCAGGGGGAGGGGCGGGGCAGGGGGGCCTCCGGGCCAGGCGGTGGCGGTGCCGGTTTGACCTCTGGGACATCAGCCCTGCGGCGTCCTTTGAGTCCTTCCGTGACAGGACAGCTGAAAAGATGTTACCGCCGCCAGGAAAGATGTTATGGGAGAGCCCCCTGAGTCAGAGGGCGAGGGCTGTCGCCTCTTCCTCGGTTCCCGTCACGCTCTGGAGAAAGAATTCAAACGAGTGGCACCGGACAGCGTCGTTGTCGTCGTCGTCGTCGTCGTCGTCGTCGTCGTCTTTAACGAGGGAACTTATCAAGGAAGCACGGCGAGCCGATCCAAAACCGAAATAAAATACACTGGGCGTAAAACACCATCGGGCACCTCAGATGGTCTGGGTGTGCCACCTGGGGTCCGAGGGGGTCTTATACCCTTCTGTCTACAGGGTTCGGGGTTCCTCTGCCTTCTGTCTTGGACACAGAAGTCCCAAGCTTGCTACTTCTTTGTTCAGTGAGTGAGTGAGGTCAAGCTCTCCCTTTCTTCTGTCCCCCTTCCGCCCTCCTGCCTCAGCAGTTCCGGGGTGATTTCGGCTACCTACGTGTTCTTTGGTCAGGGAGGAGGGGTATTCACCATTAGCTCTCAAGCGTCCTCGTTTGGGGGAAGATAAGGTCTTGCTGCAAGCGGCCCAAACTGTTTGGCCTTGTGTCATTTTCTTGTCTCGGTTTCTCTATTCCACTTACCCAGGCATCTTCCTAGCTTCTTGCTGTCATCCTGTTACACTTCTAGGGAGTGAAGCATCCGACTCCGGAGCACCCCACCCACCGCAGGGCCCGACGACGATGACGACGACGACACCCATGATCAGCCACGGAATCCTGGGCCGGCGAACGTTCTCTCTCGTGGGAGCGGAGGGGCCGAGGGTGGGATGTGCTTGCGTGCATGCACGGGGGGGGGGGGGGGGGGCGCGGCTGTCCTACGTACTTACAACTGATTATTTTCTCTCGTGAGTCCCTCTCGTGTGGACTCGGTCATCAGGCCAGCTGAAAGAACCTAGCAGGGGAGAAAAAAATGTCTTCCTCCCGCCGCTGCGGTTATTAAGGAAGGAACAGAGAACGACAGCAAGACACTGGGTAGCGATCCTAGGCTCCGACTCCTCCGCAGGGCCCAGGGTCGGGCCGTGCCACAGCTACAGCTGTGGAGTCATTTGAAAACTTAACGCCCAGGCCACGGAGGAGCATCGGGGACGGTGGAAACGAAGGCGAGGAAACTTCTGGTTGTCGAAAGCCAGAGGTGAGAGCAGCCAGAAGAGCAAAGAGGTGTAAGCCACCCACCCGGAACCGCTCAGAAGGAAACCACCGGAACAACACGTCACCCCAAACCGAAGCCACGTTGGCACATGGGTCATTTCGAACTCAAGTGACTTAAGACATAGCAGGTTCGAGAAAGGTGCTCTCCTCCTCCTCCTCCTCCTCCTCCTCCTCCTCCTCCTCCTCCTCCTTCTCCTCCTCCTCACCCCCAACACCCCTCTCCGGTGGTGGTGGTGGGGAGATTAAACTCTCGAGGGAGAAAGAAGACATCTGTCATCGCCAGAGACAGGGAGGGGGGAAGGGGGGGAGCAGGAGCGTGGCGGGGACTCTGTGAACAGCATCCAGGTGAGCGGCTGCAGAACTGAGGACTGGCGAGCCACCCGTCCGTCGGTCCCAACAAACCGAATAAAACTGGCCCCTAATCTTCCTAGTGGCTTCTTTGCCGTGGCCTACCCGCCCCTAGTCCGGAACAACACGTCTGTCTCCCAAACGTGCCGATTCTCTGTCTAAAAGGTCTTCACTCTCTGGAGAAGGCCTCCGTGTACAGGTGCACATTAAAGAAGATCGGGCCCGGCCGGGCATGGCTCAGCGGTTGAGCGCCAGCCAAGGATCCATGAGATCACGGTGCCATTCCCGGTCAGGGCCCATGACTGATTTGCGGGCTCCATCCCCAGTCGGGGATGTGCAGGAGGCAGCCGACCCATGCCTCTCTCATCCTTGAGGCTTCTCTCTCTCTCTCTCTCTCTCTCTCTCTCTCTCTCTGTCTCTCTCCCCCGCCCTCCTCCCTTCTTGTCTCTGAAATCAAGAGAGATATAGTAAAAAAAATAAATTAATTTAAAAAAAAAAAAAAAAAAAGGAAAGCATGTAAAACATTTAAAAAGATAAGGTAGCACACAGGATCCCCGGACAGCATTCCAGCTTCTAACATGCCATCCTCCTCGCATCGCAGCTACAGGGATCAGAGCAGCTTCTGAAAGTCTCAGGTGGAGAAAGATGAGCCAAGTGATCGTCTCCGCTAGGAAAACTGATCATGGCTTTTAACTTGCTGGTCCATTGTCCTCCAATGTATGAATCTGCTATTGCTGATCTTTTTTTTTGGGGGGGGGCACCTGGTTAACCTGCTTATTCTTCCAGGATGTGGATGAAGGGGCACACGGCACAGGCCACAGGTGTGGACGCTTCGAGAGTGGAGAACATGGACTTGAAGAGGACCTCAGCTCTCAAAGGGAGATGAGCCCCTGGGAGGGCCTCAATCCTAACGTCCCCCTCGGCGGGATGGTTTGGAAACTCATCCAACCCTCGATGCATGCAGGTGACGGGACACCCATCTCCTAGAAACGCTTCCCCTTCACGGCCCACAGGTCGATGATTCCCCAATTGCCGGAGCCCGCCGGCAGAGTCAAACGGTCCTGAGGAAGGGGTGAGGATGAAGAGAAGACAGACACAAAAAAGATGGGATCGGGAGGGCTGCAGCTCATGCCTGTTGCCAGCTGCCAGCCCCGAGTTTATTTTCCCAGCTCAATTTATACAGACACTGTTAATTTTGCTGAATAGCACCCCGCTCCGCATTCCTACCCCTTGAGTAGTTCCTTCAAGGCCATTGAATGCTATCTCAGAGTAAACACCCTGCCTCTTGCAGGAGCTCTGACGTTGGTGCCTGTCTTTGTTTCGGCTTCTAATGGGAACTTGCGGGGAGGATTGAGTCCTTGGCTTGGTATGTGGCTTGACTGTCCTTTAACCCTTCAGGCCGGGCCCAACATCCTGATAAGCTTTTCTGGAACTTAAGGCCGCAAGCTAAATTAGTATTGCTTTGGTGCCTCAAGGACTGTGTCAGGGAGCAGGGGAGCACATCCGCAGCTCACCCAGGCAGCTCCTCTGTGCCTGGGGCCACAGCGGCTCACCCACATCTCCCAGGGAGCAGGGGAGCACATCAGCAGCTCACCCAGGCAGCTCCTCTGTGCCTGGGGCCACAGCGGCTCCCCACACCCGATGCTGTTCGACTGGCTCTGGGCTCTGGGAACACGCACCCCTTGTTCCCCAGAGGAGTCCCCATCAGAGCAGAAAGGAGGGGCGTGCAGCCCTCCCAAGGCCAGAGAAACCTTCATGTGGCCAGAGCCCAAGGCAAGCAACATCCACTGAGGGGACAGGTGTGTCTCCTCTGTTCATCGTCACCTATGAAATATGGGGTGAAACGGCCCCTCTCAGGAGCAGGATCTCAACCCTTTGGGATTCTGCCTCCAGGCGGCGGTGGGCGATGGGGGGGGGGGGGGGCTCAAGGCAAGGCAAGTCACTGAAACTCTCTGTACATAGGCATGTTTCTCATGTGGAGACAGCTCAGTAGTAAAGAGAGAGGTTTCCAGAGCGAACTGAGTGACGGGAGCAAGCAGCGCCCAGCCTGCGCCGGGGCAGGCAAGCGGGCAGACAGGTGGGCGGGGACTCTAGTCCCATGGTCCGAGTCCCCTCCGCCCCACCGCCATCCCCCCAGGCCTCTTCTCAACCAGAGAGGCAGAGGGGAGGGCGGTCCCAGAGCACCTCTCTTCTCCACAAACACTACTCCGCCTCGGCCGCTTGGCCTGAGATAGCCAGCCACCCGGCTCTCCCCCTGCCCGATTGATTTTCCTGCGGCCCAGAGGCCCGGTTCAGGGCTGAGGATGAAACCCCTACCCTCCGGTTCCCCAACCGGATGGGCCCGGGGGGGGGGGGGGGGGGGCAGGCAGGTGGCGGTGGTGTTGTGGGGGGGGGAGGGGCGGGGAGGACCGGGCGATTCACTGTGACCGCCCTCACTCAGTAAATAGCTCCATTCAAATGCAGAAAGCTGTCGGGTAAAGTCAGAGCCTCGGACCTCGCCTCGGGCTTCTTCGACTGCCCCACCCTTACTGAGGCCGCAGCCCGCGAACCACGGGAAGGGAGGGTGTTGGAGGAGCCGGCCGGCCCCGGTCTGTCCGGGGCGCAAAGAGCCCCCTCCGTTGGCCAAGCCTGGAAAGCTCCCTCCCTCCACCGTTAGAGAATCATGGGGTGGGGGGGGGGATGAAGGGGCGCGAGGCCCCGACCGAGCGGGGCGGGGCGGGGCGGGAGGCGGGGAGCGGCTGAGGGGCCCGAGTCCAGGGCCCAAGTCTTAGAGAATCCGGGCGGGCGGGGCTCAGCGGTGGAGCAGCGATCTCGAACCCAGGAGATCGGGGTTCGATTCCCGGTCAGGGCACATGCCCGGGTTGCGGGCTAGGCAGCGGGCCCATGACTCTCTCCTCATCGATGTCTCTGTCCCTCTCTCCCTCCCTCGCCTTTCCTCTCTCTGAAATCAATCAAGATATATTCCAAAAAAAAAAAAAAAGAAAAAGATTCCATTTTAAAAAGAAGGAGCCAAGGGTTGGAGGACCGTGGGTGGAGGGGTGGGTGGACGAGGAGAGAGGAACCAAAGCATTGATATGCCTGTCGGCACAACCCAAGGACGCGGACCATGGCGGGGAGTGGGACGGGGCCGAGTGGGTCATCGGGGAGGGAAAGGGACATCGGTGAGCTATGAAGCAAAAATTAAATAAATAAAAAGAAGGGAACACGGCGCTCTTACGAACTCTTTCCCAACACACTCCAGAGAAAAATGCCGACACAAGGAAAAAAAGGAAGGCTTCTCGGTCACCCCGGAGCCTCCCAGGGTGAAGGGTCAGGGTTCGTTCCCTTTCGCCCACGAGACGGATAGGATAGGCTAGGCGGTGGGAACGTAGTCCACGCGAGAGACAAGGTCTAAAGCGACCAGGCCTCCTTCCGTCTCTGTTGCGCGGACCTAAAACACCATGCTTATGGCTCGGCTCGCTCTTCAGTGGTTCTCTTTCTTTTAAAGTGTTCCGCGTGACAGCCATCTTAGCCCTTCTCTTTGTCCGCAGCTCCAAAAGATTCCACCTCCCCTTCCAATCACCCGCAGGAAACAAGCGGCATTTTCCAGGTCTCAGGTTTTCCCGGACGTCGATGTGGACAGGGCTTGGAAAAGAAATGAGGATTTTTAAGAAGGGCTCTTCAGTGTAAGGAACCATAATCGAACGTATTTTGCTCAAGTCAACAGATTTATTTATTTATTTATTTATTTACCCAGGATTTGTCCTCCACCAGAAAAGAAAGTTTGAAAATAAAAACCCTCTACTGGGTAACTCTTTGGTTAGGTGAAATCAGTGTTAGCCACTTGTCAGTTTAGGACTCCAAACAGTTCCACCCAATGCCGGTGAAGAGTAGATGCTTTTCATCTTTATAAAATGTTTGCCTGTTTTTGTGTACTATTTTATTTATTTATTATTTTGGTTAAATGCGCACGTGCTCAAACGGATGGTCCAAACTTCCAACGTTCAAATCATAAAGGAGTATGTCTGTTCCTCCCTTTCCACCCCTCCTGCCTTTCTTCCTCCCTCCCCACCGCACCCCACCACACCCCCAAGTCTTAAGATGCCTCAACCTCTCTCTCTGTCTGTCTGTCTGTCTCTCCCCCTCCCTCCCTTCCTCCTCCTCCCTGTCTCTTAAATCAAGAGAGATATAGTAAAAAAAAAAAAAAAAAAAAAGCATGTAAAACATCTAAAACTATAAGGTAGCAAACAGGATCCCCGGACAGCATTCCGGCTTCTAACGTGCCATCCTCCTACCATCGCAGCTACAGGGATCACAGCAGCTTCTTGGTATCAGGTGGAGAAAGATGAGCCGAGTGATCGTCTCAGGTAGCAAAACGGATCATGGCTCTTAACTTCCTGGTCCTCCAGTGTATGAATCGGCTATTGCTGATCTTCTTGGGGGGGGGGGGGGGGGCGGCACCTGGTCAATGTAAAAACATGGGAAAAGGTGGGGGGGAAATGACGAGATTGGCCTCATGCATATGGGCCAGAAAAAGTGCCCACGGATACATTCTCTTTCTGGAGCCTAGTCCGTGATTCCCTTGATCCTAGTCATGAGTCTGAACGTAAAACAGGGAGTATAGAACAAAAAGAGGAGGCTCCTATAGCAGAGGAAAAATGGGATGGAGGAGAGAATGTACGGGGGGGGGGGGGAGGGGGCAAGGATCTCGAAGGGGATGCCGAGGAGCTCCCGCCAGAAGAGCAGGCCGAACTAGATGACGCAGCTGCTCGTTAACAATCATGACGATCGTCTCTATCCAGCTATGACCGATACAAGTGAGGAAGTAACTCCAGAGATTGTCGGGCAGTTTGACGAGATTGGTGCGATCGTGACACGCTTCTGAACAAAAGCCAACTTTCCCTTCCGCTTCGCCTGCCTCTCCACGGAAAGGAGACGATCGGGATAATTCCAGATTGAATAACGATGACAGGGAAAATAATGTCAATGATCCACGTATGGAAAAACAGATCAAGGATACCCTATCTCCGCTGCCAAGAACGCTCTTGAAAGCGCAAGAGAGCGGAGAGGAGGTGTGGAATTCTGGGCTGGCCATCTTTCCGGTCTCTGAGCAGCCAAACCCTAATCACCCTAATCAGGTGCAAAGATATGACACCCCTTTGTCATTCCAAATGTGAAAGGAGCTAAAACAGGCTACAGCTCGATAGGGGCCCGCTGCTCCGTAGACTTTGACCATCCTAGAAAACATCGCTACTGACGCTTTCACTAACCCCTAACCATTGGAGATCTCTAGCTAAAGCACGTTTCACAGGAGGAGACAATTTATTACGGAAATCGGAATTTTAGGATCGTTGTCATGAGGCTGCAAACAGAAACAGGGCAACACACCATATTCCTATCACTGATGAGATGTTACTAGGAGAAGGGCCTCACTGGACCAATGACGCTTCTCCTCCAAGGAAGGCACTGACCTCTAAGGCCTGGCGTCCATTGCCTACACCTGGCAGGAAATCAGAAGAACTAGCCCCAATAAGGCAGGGACCTGATGAGCCTCACCAAGATTTTGTTTCCAGATTGCTTCAGGCAGTTAGCCGCTCAGTGCCTGACGGAGAGGCGGGAATGTTGCCGGTAACACGGCCGGCTTAGGAGAATGCAGATTCAGCACGTCAGTCTGCTGTTAGACCTTGGAAAAAGAAGGGTTCGCTATCGGACTATGGACGTTCTCTGTGCCGATATCGGACCATCGTAGATACCGGGGTTGACATTAGCTGCAGCGCTGCAAGGAACGACTATTCGAGGAGTCACGGAACAGCCACAGAGAAGTCAGGGAAAAGGAAGCGGTAACTGCTACAGCCGTGGCAAGTCAGGGCCTTCCGGTAAGGATGGTAGAAATAGGAATAACAGCAACGAACGAGTGAGACAACCAGGACCGTGCCCAAGATGTAAAAGAGGAAAGCATCGGGCTCACATGTGCAGGTCAAAGATGGACATCGACCGCAAACCCTGACGGCGGTCGGGAAACTACGAGAGGGGGGCAGCCTCGACCCCCTCAAACGATCGGGGCCGTGTCAGCCTACCCACCCCAGGGATGACCGGAGACCAAACAGGGAACGAGCCGCGCTAGGAAGCGCAGGACTGGACCTCCGTCCCGCCGCCCGCTACGTATTAACACCCGAGGTGGGACCCCGAGCCGTACCCACGGGGGTATACGGGCCTCTGCTAAGAGACACTGTAGGCCTCTTAGTAGGACGTAGCGGGTGAACAAGGAGGGGACTTCAAGTTTTTCCGGGCGTCCTAGATTCTGACTATACCGGGGAGCGAAAGGTCACGCGTATAGCTCCTCTCGATAGCGTGACATTCGCCCCTGAAGTGAGAATCGCGCAATGGATATGATTGCCCTTTCGGAAGACAGGAGGAGTTGTATCTCAACAGGAGAGGGGAAATCATGGCTCTGGCCCTTCCGATAGAGCCCACTGGATTCAAACAGTGGGGCCCGAGAGACCTGAAAGAGAACTGCCGAGCGATGGTAAGAAACGGAATGGATTGCTAGACACAGGAGCTGACGTTTCAGTCATTAGTCAGCGATACTGGCCATCCCGGTGGCCTGTGCAACCTGCTATGACTTCTTCGCCGGGAATTGGACAGGCTCCATCCATCCGCGCTGCAAAGTACACAGGTTCTGACACGGCGAGATGCGGGGGGGAAAGCCCGGTGCATTTCAACCTTATGTATTGCCTTTTCTGCCACGTCATCTGTGGGGCCGAGACGTTCTCAAAAATATGGGAGTGTTCTTGTCTAGCCCCAATCCTAAGGCAGCTAGCTCATCGTATGTTAGACCCAGGTTACATGCCGGGCGGGGCAGGGACCGGGCCAAGACGGCCAGGGGGGTAGAACGGCCCATTCCCTGCCAAGGCCAACTGACAAAACAAGGTCTTAGCTGTGACTCCAGTGTGTCCTGAAGGTCACTGCTCTTCCTGCCTCACCCGGCCACCTGACAATCCCGTATTGGGTGGGGCCGTGGCCTCTCTCAGAGGAAAAAATTCAAGCAGCCCGGCAATTGGCGCAGGAACAGTCAGCTCAGGGGCACATGGAGGAATCTAAATAGTCCTTGGAATACACCTATATTTGTTATTAAGGGAAAAAAATCTGGAAAGTGGAGGCTATGACAGGATTTAAGTGCAGTAAATAAGACTACGGAAACGATGGGGCCTTTCCCACCAGGTCTGCCCTCTCCGGTGGCCGTTCCCGCGGGATGCCGTTGAATAGTATTCGACGTGAAAGACTGCCGTTTCACCATCCCGTTCTACCCCGCAGATTGTAAAAGATTTGCCTTCGGCGTTCCTTCCGCCCATTTTAAGGAACCGATGCGGAGAGATCGCTGGAGAGTTTTGCCCCGGGGCGTGGCGAACAGTCCCACACGGCGTCCAAAATTTGCGGCTACGGCCACGAAAGAGAATCGAAGGATACATCCGGAAGCCCACGTCATCCATTCTACGGATGATGTTTTCGCGGCTCATCGTGATCTAGAAAACTTAAAAGTGATTTACTCAGAGTTAAGCACTTCAACTAAATAGATCTGGCCTCGTCCTAGCCCCCGAAAAGGTTCAACAGGCCACGCCTTATCATCACTCAGGGCAACCGATCGAAGGGCGGAAGGAAAGTAAGGCCACAAAGATTTCAGTTCGGAACAGACAATCTATCCACCCTGGTTGATTTCCAAAAAACTTTTGGGGGACGTGAATTGGCTAAGGCCTTCTTTAGGCTTAACCACGGGTGAATTAAAAGCACTCTTTGACACACTCCGTGGCGACCCTGACCTCGAGAATTAACCGTGGAGGGACAACGGGCTCTAGAGACGGCAGAGAAGGCTATCGTCGGAATGGATGACACAAGAGCCTGGCAACTCATCATCTTACCTACCCATTCTCCGCCCGCTGGGCTGTCTTGGCAAGAAGCTCCACTAGAAGGGATTCATTTACCTTCCTCCAGAAAAATGGTGATCACACCTTGTGCCCCATCGGTGGCCCCATGAACATCGCAGGGTAGAAAAAGAGCTCTAGAGTTTTTTGGGAAGCAGCCTGCCGCTGTTACGGTGCCTCGCGCTTCCGTGCAGCCGCAGCGGTTGTGGCAAAATGAAACTTTACGGCAGCTCGCTTTTGCAGATGACAGTGGGCAGATCGACTGCCGTTATCCATCAGAGAAATGATGACAGCGATTCATTCAAAACCCTGTGATATTCCCACAGATGATCTCTCGAGAACCTCTGACTGATGCTCTTTGAGTGTTGACTGATGGGCCCGACGTCTGGAATCGCCAGCTATGTCGTCAATAATCGGGGCCGTCCATCGAAGACTCGAGAAACCTCTGCACAGACCGTAGCGTTAGTAGCTGTCATTGCAGGATGTCAACGCTTGCAAGACGTCCCATGTAGTTTGTACACAGATTCTGAATACACTGTATCTATCCTTCGAGGTTTGGAGACGGCTACCCCGACTGACAGGGATCCCTCTACAGTCATAACCGCTCTCTTGTCTTGACGGCAACTGATTGAGCCACGAACCTCACCCTGTTCTGTGGGACATATCGGAGCTCACTCAGTGCTCCCCGGACCTTTCGCAGAAGGAAATGCGCAAGCAGACATGTTGACTCGTGGCGCTTCCTTAGTCATTTCCTCTGTTGAACAAGCACGAGCCGCACACGCTCCGCATCATCCAAATGCTTCGGGTTTAAGAAAACGATTGAACACGACCCGTGAAGCCGCCCGACGAATAGGAAAGGAGCGTCAAAACTGTCCCGAGCCCATGCCCCTCGCACCTCAGTACGGTGTGAATCCACGGGGATGGCTCCCAGGACATATCTGGCAGACGGATGTTACTCCTATAGCCGAATTCGGTCGCCAGTCATTTGTGCACGTCACAGTGGCTACTTATTCTGGATCTTTAGTGGCAAGCGCGCATCCTGGGGAAAACACGAGACGGGTTATCTGTCATGTATTATCATGTTTTGCCATCTCGGGCATTCCAAAAATTCTAAAAACCGACAATGGGCCTGCGTACGCTCGCAAAACTTTTACAGAGTTTCGTGCAACTTTCCAAATGACTCCTATCACAGGCATTCCTTATCATCCTCGGGGCCGGGGGATCATCGAGCGAGCCCACGGGACCTCAAAGGCTCACACTGCAAAAGTAAAGGAGGGGGAATATACCTGCCATTCTCCTAGTAAAATACTTCATCTCTCTTTATGGACCCTTAATTTTTAAAAATCGGATGCAGAAGGTTTCTCAGCAGCTGAGCGGCATCGGAGACCCCCCCCCCCCCCCCCGTGGATGAACTGATCGAAACACCTGGAGGATTTGTGGAGACCTTACCGCCAACGGAGCACGGGCGAGTTCAACCTAATGTACGGAAGTTAGCAGCAAACACGGACATTGTCGCAGTGAGACGTAAAGATGAGACTCATCCAAACGGGAGCCATTCTGTTAAAGGAGGTTTAGCCCGTGTTCCTCCTCCTTACGTATGACTGTTAGGTAAGGTTTGGATGAAGAAATTAGCTGATTCTTGCACCATCAAGTGTGTACGCTGTACCCTCACAAACTGCGTGTCTAGTGCTCATGCAAACTCGGATTGGTTGGCATCGCACCAACCTGCGTTCGTGACGCTTCCAGTCGAGAGGCAAGGACGCCGGTATGCTGCAGGTAGAGCCCAAGAGATATACCTCGGCGCGGCGGCCGACGCAACGCCGTGAGCGCACTCCGGCAAACATGCTTCCTTGGCACGCCAGGAAGTGGCAGCGCCCGCCTGAGGCATCTCTAAGAGGCCGCGTCCACAATACCCTGACCTTGTGCTCCATCGGGCGCCCAGCTGGACGTGTCACCATCCCACTGGCCAGATACCCTTTCTAGACTAAGAGACCATAGAATCACTCTGAATGGGGGTGGGATAGGGTAAAGACCATCTTACGGGGATATGGAGTTAAGGCAACGTATCTATTGACGTTGCATGCTGATATAAATGCTATAGAAGGCTGCTCCTCTCGATACCTCACCCGCAGACTTAGCAAAAGAACTGTTTGACAAGTTTTCTGATATGATCTCTACACATAGTTTACCTTCACGATTCTATTCTGGTATTATGTTGTTGGCCGGAGTGTTCATGTTCCTATGTTTATTCCCGGTCTGTGTCCAAGCGGAAACACAAAGCCTCTCAGAGCTGCAGACAGGCGTCCACTGGCTCCAGGGAAAAAGGAAAGAAGGGGGAGCCGTTGGGAGCCGGTGACGCGTCTGGACACGGTCCACGCCACCTGAGGGTCTGGAGTCAGAGACTCGACCCTCCCCACGATGACCCTGGATACGGAGAGCCCGCCACGCGTCTGGACGTGGCCCACGTGGCCCGAGGGCCTGGAGCCAGGGACTCCACCCTCCCCGCAGGTTCCCGTGGGGAGCCGAAGAAATGAAGATCAGTGACACAGGTCTGAGCTCACGCAGGAGGCAGGACGTTGACCCTGAAAGTGTGTTTGTGCAGCCTGGAAAGAACTACTCTGTATCACCCTCCCCTCCTTACCGGTTGTTTGTTACTCACTCTATAATAAAGGCGTTGAAGCCATTGGGGGCTGCACCTCATCGGAGGGCAGCCCTCCCGATCCCATAACTGCGATTGTCTCTTTCATTCCCACCGCTCAAACTCAGATCTGTTCGTCTTTCAGGCTGCTTCCTGACAATTCCCCAATGCTGTCGACTGGGCTCTGGGCTCAGGCCGGGAACAGAGAGGGGCCGCGTCCTACACGCACCCGTTGTTCCCCAGAGGAGTCCCCATCAGAGCAGAAAGGAGGGGCGTGCAGCCGTCCCAAGGCCAGAGAAACCTTCGTGTGGCCAGGGCCCAAGGCAAGCAACATCCACTGAGGGGACAGGTGTGTCTCCTGTGTTCATCGTCACGTATGAAATGAGGGGCCAAACCGCTCCTCTCCGGAGCAGGATCTGAACCCTTTGGGATTCTGCTTCCAGGCGGCGGTGGGCGACGGGGGCGGGGGGGGGGGTTGTTGTTCAAGGCAAGTCACCGAAACGCTCTGTGCATAGGCATGTTTCTCACGTGGACACACCTCTGTAGTAAGGAGAGAGGTTTCCAGAACGAACTGAGTGACCGGAGCGAGGAGCGCCCAGCCGGCGCCAGGGGAGGCAAGCGGGCAGGCAGGCAGGCAGGCAGGCGGGCGGGCGGGCGGGCGGGCGGGGACTCTCTAGTCCCATGGTCCGAGTCCCCTCCGCTCCCCTCCGCCCCACCGCCGTCTCCCCAGGCCTACTTCTCAACCAGAGAGGCAGAGGGGAGGGCGGTCCCAGAGCACATCTCTTGTCCTCCACAAACACCTCGCCGCCTCGGCCGCTTGGCCTGAGATAGCCAGCCACCCGGCTCTCCCCCTGCCCGATTGATTTTCCTGCGGCCCAGAGGCCCGGTTCAGGACCGAGGATGAAACCCCTACCCCCCGGTTCCCCAGCCGGACGGGCCCGTGGGTGGGGGGGTGGGGAACCGGCAAGGTGGCGGTGGTGTTGTTGGGGGGGGGGGGGGGCGGGGAGGACCGGGCGATTCACTGTGACCGGCCTCACTCAGTAAATAGCTCCTTTCAAATGCAGAAAGCTGTCCGGTAAAGTCAGAGCCTCGGACCTCGCCTCGGGCTTCTTCGACTGCCCCACCCTTACTGAGGCCGCAGCCCCGCGAACCACGGGAAGGGAGGGTGTTGGAGGAGCCGGCCCGCCCCGGTCTGTCCGGGGCGCAAAGAGCCCCCCTCCGTTGGCCAAGCCTGGAAAGCTCCCTCCCTCCACCGTTAGAGAATCATGGGGCGGGGGTGGGGATCAAGGGGCGCGAGGCCGCGGGCGGAGCGGGGCGGGGCGGGGCGGGAGGCGGGGAGCGGAACGGCTGAGGGGCTGGGGTCCAGGGCCCAAGGGTTAGGTCAACCGGCCGGGCGGGGCTCAGCGGTGGAGCAGCGATCTCGAACCCAGGAGATCGGGGTTCGATTCCCGGTCAGGGCACATGCCCGGGTTGCGGGCTAGGCAGCGGGCCCATGACTCTCTCCTCATCGATGTCTCTGTCTGTCTCTCTCTCCCCCTCTCCTTTCCTCTCTCTTAAATCAATTAAGATATATTTGAAAAGAAAAGAAAAGAAAAAAAATTCCATTTTAAAAAGAAGGAGCCAAGGGTTGGAGGGTGATGGGGGGGAGAGGAACCAAAGCATTGATATGCCTGTAGGCACAACCCAAGGACCGGGCCATTCTTTGTGACAGGCCTCACTCAGTAAATAGCTCCATTCAAATGCAGAAAGCTGTCGGGTAAAGTCAGAGCCTCGGACCTCGCCTCGGGCTTCTTCGACTGCCCCACCCTTACTGAGGCCGCAGCCCCGCGAACCACGGGAAGTGAGGGTGTTGGAGGAGCCGGCCGGCCCCGGTCTGTCGGGGGCGCAAAGAGCCCCCTCCGTTGGCCAAGCCCGGAAAGCTCCCTCCCTCCACCGTTAGAGAATCATGGGGCGGGGGAGAGGAACCAAAGCATTGATATGCCTGTAGGCACAACCCAAGGACCGGGCCATTCTTTGTGACAGGCCTCACTCAGTAAATAGCTCCATTCAAATGCAGAAAGCTGTCGGGTAAAGTCAGAGCCTCGGACCTCGCCTCGGGCTTCTTCGACTGCCCCACCCTTACTGAGGCCGCAGCCCCGCGAACCACGGGAAGGGAGGGTGTTGGAGGAGCCGGCCGGCCCCGGTCTGTCGGGGGCGCAAAGAGCCCCCTCCGTTGGCCAAGCCCGGAAAGCTCCCTCCCTCCACCGTTAGAGAATCACGGGGTGAGGGTGGGGATGAAGGGGCGCGAGGCCCCGGGCGGGGCGGGGCGGGAGGCGGGGAGCGGCTGAGAGGCCCAAGTCGAGGGCCCAAGTCTTAGGTCAACCGGCCGGGCGGGGCTCAGCGGTGGAGCAGCGTTCTCGAACCCAGGAGATCGGGGTTCGATTCCCGGTCAGGGCACATGCCCGGGTTGCGGGCTAGGCAGCGGGCCCATGACTCTCTCCTCATCGATGTCTCTGTCCCTCTCTCCCTCCCTCTCCTTTCCTCTCTCTGAAATCAATGAAGATATATTCCAAAAAAAAAAAAAAAAGATTCCATTTTAAAAAGAAGGAGCCAAGGGTTGGAGGGTGATGGGGGGGGGGGGGGGGAGAGGAACCAAAGCATTGATATGCCTGTCGGCACAACCCAAGGACACGGACCGTGGCGGGGGAGTGGGATGGGGCCGAGTGGGTCATCGGGGAGAGAAAGGGACATCGGTGACCTATGAAGCAAAAAATAAATAAATAAAAAGAATAAAAAGAAGGAAACATGGCGCTCATTGGAGCGCCGCCAAGAGACTCTTGCAAAATCTTTCCAAACGCGCTCCGGAGAAAAATGCCGAAACAAAGAAAAAAGGGAGGCTTCTCGGTCATCCCGGAACATGCCAAGGAGCCTCCCAGGGTGAAGGGTCAGGGTTCGTTCCCTTTCGCCCACGAGACGGATAGGCTAGGCGGTGGGAACGTATTCCACGCGAGAGACAAGGTCTAAGGCGACCAGGCCTCCTTCCGTCTCTGTTGCACGGACCTAAACCACCACGCCATGGCTCGGCTCGCTCTTCGGTGCTTGTCTTTCTTTTAAAATATTCCATGTGCCCGGCCGGGTGTGGCTCAGCGGTTGAGTGTCGACCTAGGATCCGGGCGATCAGGGTTCGATTCTCGGTCAGGGCACATGCCCGGGTTGCGGGCTAGGCAGCGGGTCCGTGACTCTCTCATCAGCGATGTCTCTATCTCGCTCTCACCCTCTCCTTTCCTCTCTCTGAAATCAACCACGATATATTTTAAAAAATAAAAAATAAAATATTCCACGTGACAGCTATCTTAGCGCTTCTATTTCTCCGCAGCTCGTCCCTCCAAAAGATTCCACCTCCACTTCCAATCACCCTCATGAAACAAGCGGCATTTTCCAGCTTTCAGGTTTTCCCAGACGACGAATGTGGAGTGGACCTCGAAAAAATGATGAGGATTTTAAAGAAGGGCTCTTCAGTGTAAGGAACCAAAATCAAACGTATTTTGCTCAAGTAAACAGCCCCCCCCCCCCCCCCCTCAGGATTTGTCCTCCACCAGAAAAGGAAGTTCAAAATCAGAAACCCTCTCCCGGGTAACTCTTTGGTTAGGTGAAATCAGTGTGAGCCACTTGTCAGTTTAGGACTCCAAACAGTTCCACGCGATGCCGGCGAAGAGTCGATGCTCTTCATCTTTATAAAATGCTTTGCCTGTTTTCGTGTGCTTTTTTTTTTTTTTTTTTTTAAATGCTCAAACGGATGGCCCCAACTTCCGACGTCCAAATCATAAAGGAGTATCTCTGTTCTTCCCTTCCCACCCCTCCTGCTTTTCTTCCCGTCCCAGTTTCTCTGGAGACGTATACGCAGGTGGTCTAACTCCCGATACGTGGATATACCGCCGTGAGTGGCAAGAGACGCTTTGGTTCAATGAGACCGAGCCAATGACTCAAGTTCAAGAAGGGAGACAGAGACGCACATAAAGCAAAGCACACAGGGTTTATTGACCAGCTCCCGATGGTTCTCGGCACCGGCAGGGCCACCCGGAGGATCCTCCGAAAGACACACACACACACACACACACACACACACACACACACTCACACACACACACACACTCACAGAAAGCGGGTCTAGGCTGATGTGGGATTCAAGGAACGGGAAAAGAGTCTGCATCAAGCGCATGATGAGCAACAGAGACAGTGGGTGAGAATTCGATAAGATCTGATCTCTGGAAGAAGCAGGGGTCCACGAACAAAAGATCACCTACAGGTAAGACATGATCTTCCCCTATCTCGGGAGGGATGTCCACAGCGGAGTGGGCTAGGAGATCTTCTCCGCCGATAGCCGTGAGAATAGATAGTTCGCGGTCTGCCACGGCACAAGCAACAGGTTCAGAGAAGTCAACTCTCGCAGTAGCGTCGCTCCACGAGGGATGAAATCCGGAACCTCGCTGCATTCGACGAAGCGTGTCTCTGTGGGCCTGAGTCAAACGGTCTTGAATCGTGATGCATCGCCATTTGAGCGGATCCATTTGGAATGGAATATCGAGGTCCCCTGGGTCCACGTGAAGCTTTCGGATAGCCTCATCCTGTTGTTTCGTCGCTTCAGATCATCATCCGATTTGTCGTTGAGTCCGCGCGGGCCAGCGCGTTCACCGAATCGAAGGACGATGAGACTAACCTCATCATTTTTGCCTGGTCCGTGGCCGTTTCTGACACGAAGACATTTAAGTCACGTGTCAGCCTGTTGACCTTCATAGACTTAGCTATAGATACGGTTAGGGAGAGAGACGCCATCGCAAAGGAGGCTGCGTCGCGTGGTAGGAGTTTCCCGACGCGAGAACGAAAACGTTGGGGAAAGGGTGGTCATCGTAAGCGAAGTTGTTGTGAAACGCGTGTTTTCTCGTGGGGTCGTGGCCGGGCGGAAGTGCCGTTCTGGGGTTGATTCGGGAGCTCCTAGGCTCCCTAAACAAAGTTGAGTAAGAAATTCTGTTGGTGCGGACAAGGGGAGTCTCTGAGGTGGATCTCTATCTTCTGCATCCATTGCTCGTCGGGCTATCGTTCTAGAATCTTTCGGCCTAGAAATCCAATCCGTTGCAGCCTGACCCGGTCCATATTCAGAAAGGCTTCGAACACCATCCAGGGTTCCTTGAGCGATTCCCATCGCTCCACCCGAGAAAGCAGAACAAATAGGTTGTGGGTAAGCCGTCGCATCTAATCAAGCAAACCTAGCGTACCACGAAGGGTTGATAAGATCGGGATAGAATCTGCGGCAACGTCTCCGTCGTGGCGGTGGGTTCGGGTGTGAAAGTGGGTAAAGAGGAGCAGAAGGTTGTCAAGGCTGGGTCGCGGTCGGTGCCGAAGGGGTACGAGTAGGAGGTCGTGGTAAAGCCACCAAATCAGCAAGCTCTGGCGCTGGAGGAGGAGTAGGATTCAAAAGTGGCACAGTATCAGGCGATGGGGCAACTCTACTTCCTTTAGACGATTTGAAGGGATTCGGTTATGTCGAGCTCCCATCGCTCCAGGATAGACCTGTCAGGATACAGACGGTGTGATTCTAGGACCAAGATGTGGGGGTAGGTAGTGAGGTTGGAAACGATATCACGAAGACTTCCTCGACGATGTTCGGTATCATCAGAGCACGCGACGAGTGGGGCGTATGTCCTCCGTCGGCACCGCGTCAGAGTCAGGGTGCCCGTCGCCATGGTGAGGAGTAGAATAAGAGTAAGAAGGAAAGTAGCCCATTTCCCAACGGTCCCTAAACACATCTTTTGAGATCAAGACTATAAGGATCTGTAAGAGAAAGAAAGAAGGTATGGCTGATAGAAGCGCGCCAAGGACGATGATAAGCGTAGGCCTCGAGCCAGGGCTTGAGAACCGCCTATCTCGGCCTGTTGTCCATGTCCCTTATTATGGACAGTCCAATATAGCGAGGCTCCGCCGTGTGCGATCATTTCCCGTGGGGATAGGGAGCCATCTTTAGGATTCTTGGTTAAGATTTTATAAGGCACATTTCTATGGCTTTTAGGTGTAGGCGGAACAAATTCCTAATCTGGGATTATTATTATTTATTTTTTTTTTTTACAGGAAATGTAAATCAAATTTCAGTTTTAGATTTTCTCGTCATTCATTCAAAATAACACACTCTAAATGTCACATCGGTCACAACACGGATGAACCCAGGAACACGTTAAGCGAAAGAACCAGAAACCAAAGGCTGACTAGCGTACGACTGTATTTCCATGAAACAGGCAGACTCGCCAAGTGCACGGGGACAGAAAGCGGATCCGCGGTTGCAGGGCTGGGACGGGAGGTGACCATCGGGGAGCAACTGTCGATGGGCACGGGGCTTCTTTCTGAGGTGACAAAACTGTCCTGAAAGGAGGTGGCGGCGGTAGATGCACGAGGCTGGGACTATACCGCAGTCCTCTGAGCTGTCCACTCGGATGAATGGGCTCCACGGTCCGTGAATTCCATTTCAATACAGCCGTCCCTGGAAACTGTACACTATTCACAGAGCACGAGATGAATCCCCACAGAGTAACCGCTGGCGGGGTGCTCCCGCTAAACACGCAGAGCTACGGCCGCGGGAGCCCCGGGCTACAAAGTGTTCATCTTATCGTCACACGCAGGCATCCTAGTGACAGTCGGTCACACAAAATGGAGTTCCTTATTTCAAGTCTAATACACACATCTATTTCTGTAACACTTCCTCCCAGCCCACCCCACCCCATCCCCCAAGTCTTAAGATGCCCCCCCCTCTTTCTCTCTCTCTCCCCACCCTCCCTCCTCCCTTCTTGTCTCTGAAATCAAGAGATATAGTAAAAAAATAAAAAAAAAAAAGGAAAGCATGTAAAACTTTGAGGCAGCAAACACGATCCCCAGACGGCATTCCAGCTTCTAACGTGCCGTCCTCCTAGCATCGCGGCTACAGGGACCAGAGCAGCTTCTGAAAGTCTCAGGTGGAGAAAGATGAGCCAAGCGATCGCCTCAGGTAGCAAAACGGATCATGGCTCTTAACTTTCTGGTCAAGTACCCTCCAATGTGTGAATCTGCTATGACTGATCTTTTTCCTTCTTTTTTTTTTTTTTTTTTTTTGGGGGGGGGGGGGGCGGCACCTGCTTCATCTGCATCATTCCCTCTACTTATTCTACCAGGACGTGGATGAAGGGGCACACGGCACAGGCCACAGGTGTGGACGCTTCAAGAGCGGAGAACATGGACTTGAAGAGGACCTCAGCTCTCAAAGGGAGGGCTTCGATGCTAACGTCCCCCTCGGCGGGATGGTTTGGAAACTCATCCAACCCTCGATGCGCGGAGGTGACGGGACCCCCCTCTCCTAGAAACGCTTCCCCTTCAGGGCCC
Source organism: Miniopterus schreibersii (assembly GCF_964146895.1). Classification (NCBI taxonomy): domain Eukaryota; kingdom Metazoa; phylum Chordata; class Mammalia; order Chiroptera; family Miniopteridae; genus Miniopterus; species Miniopterus schreibersii. The sequence goes on along the minus strand of NW_027669787.1, from coordinate 114,224 downwards.
ACAGGTCGATGATTCCCCAATGCTGTGGACTGGGCTCTGGGCTCAAGCCGGGAACAGAGAGGGGCCGCGTCCTACAAGCACATCAGCAGCTCACCCAGGCAGCTCCTCTGTGCCTGGGGCCACAGCGGCTCCCCACACCCGATGCTGTTCGACTGGCTCTGGGCTCTGGGAACACGCACCCCTTGTTCCCCAGAGGAGTCCCCATCAGAGCAGAAAGGAGGGGCGTGCAGCCGTCCCAAGGCCAGAGAAACCTTCGTGTGGCCAGGGCCCAAGGCAAGCAACATCCACTGAGGGGACAGGTGTGTCTCCTGTGTTCATCGTCACCTATGAAATAAGGGGTCAAACTGCCCCTCTCCGGAGCAGGATCTGAACCTTTTGGGATTCCGCTTCCAAGCGGCGGTGGGCGACCGGGGGGTGGGGGTGGGGCGCGGCTCAAGGCAAGTCACCGAAACGCTCTGTGCATAGGCATGTTTCTCACGTGGACACACCTCAGTAGTGAGGAGAGAGGTTTCCAGATCGAACTGAGTGACAGGAGCGAGGAGCGCCCAGCCGGCGCCAGGGGAGGCAAGCGGGCAGGCAGGCAGGCGGGCGGGCGGGCGGGCGGGCGGGCGGGGACTCTCTAGTCCCATGGTCCGAGTCCCCTCCGCTCCCCTCCGCCCCACCGCCGTCTCCCCAGGCCTACTTCTCAACCAGAGAGGCAGAGGGGAGGGCGGTCCCAGAGCGCATCTCTTGTCCTCCACAAACACCTCGCCGCCTCGGCCGCTTGGCCTGAGATAGCCAGCCACCCGGCTCTCCCCCTGCCCGATTGATTTTCCTGCGGCCCAGAGGCCCGGTTCAGGACCGAGGATGAAACCCCTACCCCCCGGTTCCCCAGCCGGACGGGCCCGTGGGTGGGGGGGGTGGGGAACCGGCAAGGTGGCGGTGGTGTTGTTGGGGGGGGGGGGGGCGGGGAGGACCGGGCGATTCACTGTGACCGGCCTCACTCAGTAAACAGCTCCTTTCAAATGCAGAAAGCTGTCGGGTAAAGTCAGAGCCTCGGACCTCGCCTCGGGCTTCTTCGACTGCCCCACCCTTACTGAGGCCGCAGCCCCGCGAACCACGGGAAGGGAGGGTGTTGGAGGAGCCGGCCCGCCCCGGTCTGTCCGGGGCGCAAAGAGCCCCCCTCCGTTGGCCAAGCCTGGAAAGCTCCCTCCCTCCACCGTTAGAGAATCATGGGGCGGGGGTGGGGATCAAGGGGCGCGAGGCCGCGGGCGGAGCGGGGCGGGGCGGGGCGGGAGGCGGGGAGCGGAACGGCTGAGGGGCTGGGGTCCAGGGCCCAAGGGTTAGGTCAACCGGCCGGGCGGGGCTCAGCGGTGGAGCAGCGATCTCGAACCCAGGAGATCGGGGTTCGATTCCCGGTCAGGGCACATGCCCGGGTTGCGGGCTAGGCAGCGGGCCCATGACTCTCTCCTCATCGATGTCTCTGTCTCTGTCTCTCTCCCTCCCTCGCCTTTCCTCTCTCTGAAATCAATCAAGATATATTCCAAAAAAAAAAAAAAAAAGAAAAAGATTCCATTTTAAAAAGAAGGAGCCAAGGGTTGGAGGACCGTGGGTGGAGGGGTGGGTGGACGAGGAGAGAGGAACCAAAGCATTGATATGCCTGTCGGCACAACCCAAGGACGCGGACCATGGCGGGGAGTGGGACGGGGCCGAGTGGGTCATCGGGGAGGGAAAGGGACATCGGTGAGCTATGAAGCAAAAATTAAATAAATAAAAAGAAGGGAACACGGCGCTCTTACGAACTCTTTCCCAACACACTCCAGAGAAAAATGCCGACACAAGGAAAAAAAGGAAGGCTTCTCGGTCACCCCGGAGCCTCCCAGGGTGAAGGGTCAGGGTTCGTTCCCTTTCGCCCACGAGACGGATAGGATAGGCTAGGCGGTGGGAACGTAGTCCACGCGAGAGACAAGGTCTAAAGCGACCAGGCCTCCTTCCGTCTCTGTTGCGCGGACCTAAACCAGCACGCTCTGGCTCGGCTCGCTCTTCAGTGGTTGTCTTTCTTTGAAACTATTCCGCGTGACGGCCATCTTAGCCCTTCTCTTTCTCCGCAGCTCCGTCCCTGCCGAAGATTCCACCTCCCCTTCCAATCACCTGCATGAAACAAGCGGCATTTTCTAGCTTTCCGGTTTTCCCAGACGTCAACGTGGACTGGGCTTGGGGATAAAAAAGAGGATTTTTAAGAAGGGCTCTTCAGTGTAAGGAACCAAACTCAAACGTATTTTGGACAAGTAAACAGATTATATATATATATTCATTCATTCATTCATTCATTCATTCATTCATTCATTCATTCACTTATTTATTACCCAGGACTTATCCTCCACCAGAAAAGAAAGTTCAAAATTGAAAACCCTCTAGTGGGTAACTCTTTGGTTAGGTGAAATCAGTGTTAGCCACTTGTCGGTTTAGGACTCCAAACAGTTCCACCCAATGCCAGGGAAGAGTAGGTGCTTTTCGTCTTTATAAAATGCTTGCCTGTTTCTGTGTACTATTTTTGTTGTTGTTGTTGTTGTTGTTGTTAAATGCGCACGTTCTCAAACGGATGGTCCAAACTTCCAACGTTCAAATCATAAAAGAGTATGTGTGTTCCTCCCTCCCCACCACCCGTCCTGCCTTTCTTCCTCCCTTCCCCCCATCCCCCCCCAGTCTTAAGATGCCTCTACTCCCCCTTCTCTCCCCCCCCCTCCCTTCTTGTCTGTCTCTGAAATCAAGAGAGATATAGTAAAAAAAAAAAAGGAAAGCATGTAAAACTTTGGGTCAGCAAACACGATCCCCAGACGGCATTCCAGCTTCTAACGTGCCATCCTCCTCCTAGCATCGCGGCTACAGGGACCAGAGCAGCTTCTGAAAGTCTCAGGTGGAGAAAGATGAGCCAAGCGATCGTCTCAGGTAGCAAAACGGATCATGGCTCTTAACTTCCTGGTCCTCCAATGTATGAATCTGCTATTGCTGATCTTCTTGGGGGGCGGGGCACCTGGTTTATCTGCATCATTCCCTTTGCTTATTCTTACACGATGTGGAGAACACGGACTTGAAGGGGACCTCAGCTGTCAAAGGGAGACGATCCCTGGGAGGGCCTCAGTCCTAACATCCCCCTCGGCGGGATGGTTTGGAAACTCATCCAACCCTCGGTGCGCGGAGGTGACGGGACACCCATCTCCGAGGAACGCTTCCCCTTCAAGTCAGAGCCTCGGACCTCGCCTCGGGCTCCTTCGACCGCCCCACCCTTACTGAGGCCGCAGCCCACGAGCCGCGGGAAGGGAGGCTGTTGGAGGAAGTGGCCGGCCCCGGTCTGTCTGGGGCGCAAAGAGCCCCCTCCATCGGCCGACCCTGGAAACCTCCCTCGACCGTGAAGGGAATCGTGGGGTGGGGGTGGGGGTGGGGGTGGGGGTGGAGATGGGGGGAGCGCGAGGCTGAGGCGGGGGAGGGGGGGAGCGGCCGAGGGGCCCGAGTCCAGGGTCCCGGTCGAAGGTAAACAGTAGATGTCAGCGTCTTAGACAGGCGCGGGAGGGGACGACTTTGCCGTGCCCGACCTTCGCGAGACGAATTCACGCAGGCAGGGGCCAAAGCGTCCGTTTGGAGATTTTTATCAGCCGGCGAGTGCGCTGCCCCCGGGGTGAAAGACCCCAAGTCTTTCTCTTTCCCAAGCACGAGAGCAAGGAGAGAACGCGGGCGGGTTCTCGAGACAGGCGCCTTGACGGAAGCAGCCGTTCCACGGACACACGATGAGCAGACAAGTCCTCTCCGAGCCGAAAGTAGGGCGCCGACTCAGTCTCCTCACGAGTCCTGTTTCCCCTCACCCAGCGTCCCCAGGGACAAGGCTCTTAGAAGGTCCTCCAGACCTGTCGCTTCGTGAAAACACCACCCGATGCAAGTTCCTGGGGGCCACCCCAGGAGATCTGACAGCCAGCGTGAGGGAAGGAGCTAGGACACGTCAACGACCCGCGTGAAACGTCCGCGTACGGTACGGACAGATCGGGTCGCGTGAATCCGGGACCGAAACCGTTCCCGTTCTTCACACGTGTGACGGACGGTACAACATTCCACTTTCAAAAGAAGGAGCCAAGGGTTGGAGGACGGTGGGTGGGTGGGTGGGCGGGTGGAGGGGGAGAGAGGAAGCAAAGAATTTGTATGCCTGTAGGCACAACCCAAGGACAAGGAGAGAGAAGGGGCATCGGTGATATT